>NC_088928.1:63127500-63182500 GCF_038396675.1 Hydra vulgaris | reverse complement strand
ATATATATATAAAGTTTTTGATTTGCTTTATTTACTGCTTTATTTACATGGTGTTTCCATCCTAAATCGTCAGAAATGTTCACACCTAAATCTTTTTCGATACTTGAGTACACTAAAGCTGTATTGTTCATTGAAAATTTGTGTTGGTTATTTCTAATTACCATAATCTTACATTTTTGCAGGTTGAACTTTATCAGCCATTCATTAGACAACTCCATTAATACGTCTATATCTTGTTGAAGTTCAATTATATCATTTTCATCAATTATTGCTCTAAGGATTTTTGTGTCATCATCAAAGAGTTTACAGCTTGATTTTATTTTAGTGGAGATATCATTGATATAGGCTACAAATAATAGTGGTCCTAGCACTGATCCTTGCAGTATTCCACTCATAACTTCTTCCCATTCAGATGTATTATCTCCTATCACCACTCTTTGAAGTCTGTTTTTTAAAAATCCTTGGCACCAACCTAATAATTTTGATTTAAAACCAAGAGCATCCAGTTTTACTAATAATTTTTTATGACCAATCGAATCAAACGCTTTGGCAAAATCTAAAAACAAAACAATCACATCCCAACCATTGTCTATTGAATTTGTGATGAAATCTAGAGACTCTAATAAGTTCGTAACGCAAATTTTATTATTAACAAATCCGTGTTGGTTTTTATTGATTAGCTTGTTATCTACTAAGTATTTCATCATTTTATCCTTAATTATCTTTTCAATGACTTTACAAACTACAGATGTTAAAGACACAGGTCTGTAGTTGCTTGGGGCCTAATTTGTTACAGTTTTTAAACAGCGGAATAATATTAGCACAGAACCATAACTTTGAGAGTTTACTTGTTTCAAAGGATTTATTAAACATTAATGATAGGGGTTTGGCTAAAGCAGTTTGTACTCCTTTAGAACTTTTGGGTGAACTTTGTCCATTCCAGTTGCTTTATTAGTATCCAATTTGCTTACGTATTCCTTAAAACAATTTTATTTACTTTGAAAAAAAACGATTTAAAAAAAAAAAATCAAAATGCCTTATGTTAAGCAATGTATTAAAAAAAAAATCAAATGCAATTACTTTAGAATATATATGATATATAAACCTCTATAATTTAAATCATTAGTTTAACCACTAGTATACCATTGAGTTAACTGTTAACCACTGGTTAACCACTGGTATACCATTGAGGTCAAAAATTAATAAACAAAAATCAAAATAATTCATTATTACTATTCAAAATAAAAATTTTCAAAATGAAAACCTATGACAATTTAATTTAGGATTTATTAAAATTCATATTTTTTTCGGCAATATATTCTGCTTAGTTCAATTTTGCTATAAAAAATCTATAAATTAATTCATTAATAATTAAATTATAAATAAAGTTCATGTATAGGTTTAAAGTTATTAACTGTTGTATGCAAACTATATACGAACAATATCCAATAAAATCAATTAAAAACTTATAAAACCATGAATAATGTCTCACTGCCTCAGAAATATGGAATATATACAGGGTTAATTTGATTTAAATAGATTGATTTAAATCATGATTTAAATCGGACAAATAAAAATCATGATTTAAATTTAGTTGTTTGATTTTAATTGCTTTTTATGATTATTTATTGATTTATTCCATAATTTAGTCAACTATTGTAGACTAGTCATTGACCTTATAATAAAATTTCTGGCAATGTTAGAAAGCTCTACATAAGTCGAGTTTATATTCTATTTTTATCACTTTTTCTACACTGTATTAATATATTAGTAGATGGGGTTTCACAATCAAACACAGAAAAAATCAAACAAAAGAAACATATTTAAAATGTAAAACATCAGCTTCGAACAACTAAAATGCCACTGTAGTAGTCATATATAAAATCTTTTATCTAAAGACACTAGTGATGTACAACTTGCAGATATTATTAATACCTTAATAATAAGCACATTTACTTAAATGTTAATTAATATTTCATTTTTTAAAAAAGATAACACATTAAGTCACGAGAACCTCTTTAAGATGACTGCTTATGAGGTAACCTTCTCAGTTTCTTAGAAGATTAATAAATATAGTCTATTTTGTTTATTTTTATAACTTTAAAAAATGGAAAGATAATATAAAAAACTTTCTTTATTTTGTAAAACGATGTCATTTTTTAAAAATTTTAGGCAACAAGTTTTAAAAATATAACAAAAAATGATCCGCAACTACATTGGCCGAATATTAGCTCAACAGAGCTATATAATAGAGTTGACAGTTCTGGTATGGTCTCCATTTTTTAAATTGGATTGTAACTATATCAAAAGAATCTAGCTCAAAGCTACTAAGCTAACCAATCAGAAATCTTTTCTATACTAAAGACTCGAAGATTTAAACCTAACTACACTAGTGGAAAGGAGACAAAGAGAAAATCTAATAAAAATGTATAAAAGTATAAATAATATTGACAAATTAAAAAAAGACATTCGTTTTCCAATCGTTAACAATCATACGAGAGGTCACTTTTTTAAATATTCCAATGAAATGATTAGCACAGAGAAAACTTCTTTTTTAATCGAGAGTGATTTTATGGAACTCTCTGTCAGAAGAAGTTGTTAAATCGCCTTCAGTCAACAGCATTAAAAAAGCAATTAATTGCTGTATGAGCACCAATTGATTATATCGGCTGTCAAAGTGATAACTTACTCACTGGTTACAACCAGTTACAGGGTTTCCTACTAACTAACTAACTATATATATGTATATATATATATATATATATATATATATATATATATATATATATATATATATATATATATATATATATATATATATATATATATATATATATATATATATATCATATAAATTTTTATAAATATATATAAGTTTATATATTTGTGCTTACAGATAAACAAGTAAGTATGATTATATGATGACATCAAGATCTTCATATGGTGAAAGGCTAGTTCTTAGATTACCAGTTTAATAGAAAAAGATGATTATTTAAGTTTAATTAGTGATTTTTTTTCGTCCAATTCCCAATAGTTTTGATGTTTTTGAACTAAACTCTCTTCAAAAAGTGCCTATTTAGTAATTCTTTTTCACTCTGATAGTTGTCCTGATTTAATGCTTGATCTTGTTCGATGGCTAGTTCTCGCGGCCAACATTTAACTGCACATTGTTTATTAAATGTGTTAGTGCGGCAACATGTGCATAGAAACTAAATGTTACTAAAAACACCTAATCATTTGAATACTGAAAAAACATTGTGACTACATTTTCCTTGGATTTTACATCTAGCTATTGGTATTAAAAATATGCTCCTTGATAATGACGTGAGTTTTAACAATGACAAATATTTGATAGTGAATGTATGTGAGTGAATGAATGGTTTGTTTTTTTTAAATTTAGCGATACATAGTTTTAGGCTTTATTTATTTTTAAATCTCTGTTTGTTATTATATTTTTTTGTGGCAAGCAAAAACCTAACTCTATTAAGGAGTTTATAAAAGAGTTTTATGGAAAGTTTTAAATGCATTCACAAAATAGCCTTGTTTGCAAAGACTATTTTCTGAAGTACGATAATGTTGAAAAATTGACATGCGGTACTCCAGCGCGATCCAGTGGATCCAGTGGATCCAGCGCGAGCAAAATATTAAATCTATAAAAAAAAAAGAGAGTTATATTCAATTTTTTTTTTACTTTTAGGTACTTCAAAATCTTTATAATTCATCTTAGCAAAAAAAGTTTGGTAAAATGAGTTATAAATATTATAAAGTAACTAAAAGTCTTTTGATTAATTTTCATTGCATTTCTAAATTTATCTTGGACTATACGCACTTAGTTTGTTTTGGATTTGTCCGTCAATTATTGGTAATTTGAAAGAGAGACAAAAAATATGTCATTTTTTATACTTTAAATTAATCATATTTCTGAAAAATCAAATTACTTATCCGTTTATAAGCCATCTGATTTTGTCAGACAGCCTAAATCACTTGTAAAGTTTAAAATATAAAAGGCTGCATAGTTAATTTCTTTTATATACTGGTCCCTATGAACTGAAGACACAAACCAAATTAACAGCATTAATGCATTGTTTATGCATTGATGCCGTTGAGTTTGTTTGGATGAATGGATTATTGAGGCTGCAATATACATAACCGGATTTGCTTATAATAAATTTTTGTATTATCGCTTCTCGATATCTCTGCCTTTTCATTTAAAAATTGTTAAAACTATTGGTTTTTAGTAAGAAAATGCTATCTGCTGTAATTTTCAAGCGTTTAAACGAACCATTAGTTGTTCAGATTGGATGAAAAAACACCCAACAAAGTGGTCACTGGTGTTAAGGAGAGCTATTTATTAAAACAACTTTTGATTTTTTACTTTGTGAAAATGTTCCATTTCAGCTTTTTTATTGTACCATGCAATTTAATTTATATTAGAATATATTGTCGTTTCCAAAATAACCCTTTCTAAAAAAAATCATTACAGAAATCTGAACTCAAACACAAAGATATTTGTTTTAAGCGTAAAACAATAAATTTTTTTGTTTTCCATTATGTCATGGTTGTGTGTTTTGAGTAAATATTGTTTATTTATTCATTTAAAAATGTTTTGGGTTTTGCAGTTAGTTTTGCAATTTATTGAGGAACTGTTTTTTCCTATTTTATTTGATGTTGCTAAACGATTTGCAGTCAATAATCTTTCGATAGCAGAAAAACTTAGGTGAACATCAAATAGCAATTTAGTTCAACTTTTGATATTTGTGTTATTTCAATTTTTTCATTTGAAATGTTTTTTAATTACGTGCTTGAAAATGCTTATTATTGAATTTATTTGTAACTTTATGTTTTTATCTAATTGTATTTATCTAATTGCCTGGGCTAATATAATTACCATGTATGACTTTAGTAAACAAAAGGAAAAAAGAACCTCACATCGCGATGTTATACGATGTAACATTGTGCTTTATTGTTCTTTGTAGTGCAGAAATAACATCGTGAAAATTTAAGAAAAACGTTGGAGAACGTTTTTCTTACATTGCTTGGCCAGCGTCTTCAAAATAACGTTGGCCTATGTTTCATTTCTGCCATTATTCTAACGTCTAATCAAGATTAAAAAAGATATCGTCTCAACGTCTTTTCAATTAAAATATAACGTTTACCTAACGTCTTTATAATGTTTTATTTTTCTTAAAAATTAACTTTGCTTCAACGTCTTTCTGACGTCATTTTGCTCAAACGCAATGTTGTTACAACGTCATTGTTACATCGTTGCAATTACGTCGGTAAAATGACGTTTTTCCCCTGTTTTATTCCTAACATCATACCAACGTCTTTCTAATGATATGGAAGAAGTTGGAACTACGTTGTTCAAACTTAATTTTTCTTACTGGGTTTAGGGTGGGCTTTCAAATAAATTAATTTTAAAATTGAATATTTTTGAGTGTTACAAACCGTAAATAAAAAATAAGTTAATTATCTCAAGCTAAAAAATGACTTCCAAAATATTGTTATTTAAAGAATTCTTTAAAAAAAAGAAATAATCTAGCAATCCAAACAGAAAAATTGCAACATAAAGTATTCTGTTTAGAAAACTGGAACTTTATCTCATTTATGGAACCATTTAAAAAGCGACCATAAAAAGCTACACAAAGGAGCATATAAAAAGCGCGCATCTGCTACAAAAAAAATAGATCCAATAACATATTCAAAAAATTATCAAGCTCTTTATTAGACTCAAATTTTATTGAACCTCGAATAGATACTGTTATTAAAAAGTATCATTGTGCAGTTCTTAGATTTATAATTGAAATTGTCGGAAGATCATTTGAAACAACATCTGGATCGGCATCATAAATTTGTGCTCGGTGTTTCCTCAAAGGCAATATCATCCACCACACCCGACCACTTTATTCCAAAAATTGGGTAATGACATTGATGATCTATATAAGAGTTTCTAACAAAGTATAAAACGGCAGTTTATCTCCGCACCTAGTATCACATTTGATCACTTTAAGCCGACACGATAACTTTCTTGTTTCTACTTGTCACTATATTTCATCTCATGGGTTTCAAAATCATGCTGTTTATCAGTTGTAAATTTGAAAATAATTTTTTTGACTTCAGATAATATTTTTCCGGCAACATTGACACTACTCCTAGTATGCTTGCGCACCAAAACTTCTTGGAATTGATTGGCTAGGCTGCTGTGCTCATAAACTTCAAATTTGTGTGAAATCAGCTATCCAAAACCAATCTTGTGAGAATAATTAGGGATTGGACAGGCAGCTCTCAAAATTAGATTTCTTGAGCAAAACCTGAGTCAAAGCCACCAATGTATTTGGAAACGCTTTTTAACAGCACTCTAACTTATTTCGACAGATTAAAAAAAAGTTTTCATGAACTTGCTCTGGTTGAGTGCACACAAAACTGTATCATGTAAAACCGAAACGCAAATGCAATTAATAACAATTGTCACTCCTATTTTAAATGCAGTATATGGAGCCACTACTAATTTAAGTGCGGAAAGTTTGGGTTTTGTTCTATATGTATTTTTTATGCTTGAAAATTTAAAATTAAGGAAAATTTTTTTTAAATTTTTTAAGTTTAGTTATAAAAAAATTCATTGGGGCGCTTTTATAAAACTTTATTTTTCACAATAACTAAATTATATTTAAGCAATTAAAATTTTTTATCAAAATAAATTTTTGATTATACATACTTGGTTTTATATAAACTATTATAAAAAATATGATATAAAATAAAAAAACAATATAACAAATATGCCAAAAATTTTGAACAAAATGAAAACATTTGTCAATAAATCTAATCAGATTTTTTTGATTTTTTCTTTTAACAATTTTGTGTTTGCTTATTCTGTATGTTACTCTTCTTAATTTTTATTTATCCAAATGTTGAACTTTTCCTGAGGTCTGGTACACTTTTCTTTATTCATTGTTTTCATTAAGGGATTTTTTCGAAGAATAAAACCATTTCTTAATTTATCACATAGCATGCAGAATCTACTAGAACTATCTAACTGCCAGTTTTTTTTCCACTCAAAGAAAGAATTATATTTGTTAGAATTTGAACTAACATCTAAAATATAATTAGCCAAAGCTTTAGGAGAATCGAATGACATAGCTTCAATGAAAGAGCCTGGAACTGCTAATCTTGGATCAGAATAATTGGATCCTCCCAACACTATTGGTATCAAGTCATTATTAAGTCCAGTTTCCCAGTACTTTTCCGTAATATAACCGTCACATAATGAATTCTCAGCAGAAAAATAAAATTTAAAACTGCGAAGATACAAAATAAAATTTTTTAAGCTTTGCTGATAATAGGGCTTATAGCACGGTACTTTTGTGCACTTTGACAATATGTTTTTTTGAATTTCGCTTGAACACTTACCAATAATTTTTATATCAACACCGTAAGATATTAGTTTTAATGCAAGCTTATTTCTAGCATCACTTTGGCAGTTACTGACAAGCCAGACTACCATATTTTTTTTATTGATAAAATAGTTTTTGCTAATACTGTCAATTACGCGATGCCTCCGGCTATGATACCTATAAGGCATTTCAATATCCGTGTCTGTTCCATATGTTGCAGTTGCATTGAAGTATTTGTTTATACTGTCGACACTAGGATTGTTGTAAACAGACTCCATTGTAAAATAAATCCATAGCTGCTTTTTTCCACGAAAACGGTTAAGTCTTTCTAACTTTTGTATTGACGGCATATCACGTGAATGAAACATCACAACGTGGCTGATGCTAAACAATGCTTTATCATTCGTCATTTGAAACATAGATGTATTGAAGCTGCATGTAGATGAAGAATATATTGGCCACGCGCCGCCAAACCAAGTATTGTATGTCAGTATAAGAAAAGGATGACTTTGATAAGAGTTTTCTAAAAATTGTAGTTATTATTCATGTAAAACAATACAGTACTTTATAAAGTTTTTCAAGCCACTAAATGAAATTTTAATTAAAACAATACTTTTTTTAAAATGAACTCAAACAAAGTGCTCGACATCTTAAAATCGATATAGCTATAATTCTCGTTTTCTTGCTTAAATACTAGTTTTCGTGCTTCAGTATTAGATCAGCTGCAATTTATTATATAACTTGAAATGTTGTGTTGTTCCAGAAGAAATGATAAATTTTATAAATAATTTTTGAACGTTTAAATGATACTTTTAAATTGTACAGTATTGTATTAGCTATGTCTGTAATATTAGATTAGATTTTTCTTATTCCGAACAGCTTTGGTTCTCTTATTGATACTTTTTAATTTTTGTGGGATTTTTAAAGGAAAACTTATTAAGAAATAGGAAGACAAGGCTAATAAGAATATAAAAAACTATTTTAAAAATATATGTTGAAACTATGAAATTATTTAATTTCAAGTAAAACAATTAAAAAACGAATAATTTTAAAACCAACTTTTAAAAATAAAAAAATTAAATTGCATACTGTTCGATGTCAATGTATATATTTTCTTTGATAAAAGGTCTTACAATCGAGGTCATTTACAAATAGTTAAAAACTTATCTTAAGTAAATACCATGAAATAGCATTAATAATACAAATAATAATGATAATAATAATGATGATAATTATAAGAATAATAAGAAAATTATATGGTAATAAACCAATATCAATTTTAAAACAACAATTACAAACAGTTATGTACTGTTTGTAATTGTTGTACAGCAAATTTAAAACAACAATTACAAATAGTTATGTATTGCTTGTAATTTATGTACTGTTTGTAATTGTTTATAACTTTGTTTTAACAAAGTTACAAACAGTACATAACTGTTTGTAACTTTGTTAAAACAAAGTTACAAACAGTTACATACAGACAAAACGTAACAACCTACCATGTAACTAAAACAATTACTGCAAAAAAAAGTAACAATGATTTAATAAATATAATAATCTTAATATTAATAATCATATAAAAAAAAAGTACTATAAAAAATAACAATAAATAAACAAAAAAAAATTCTCAATAATACTCACAAATAAAAACGTGTCACCCACACACAAACATTTATTCACGAAAAGTATATAGTTTTTATAATAAATGACAATGTTAAAACAAAAAGTAAATCATATCAAGCAAACACATTAGTCCTTCAAAGTAATAAAATTTTAAAAATATTCTTTTTCCTTTTTGTAAAAATGGAAATTCCGGAAAAAAAATTAAAAATTTGTAATACTTTGTAAGGTATTTAAAAAATGCTACTTTTTCTGCAAAATTTGTACGTTTCCCGAATTCCGAACCTATTTCGGAAAACTAATAAATGCATTTAGGTTTTTTAATGGACTTTTCAACATCTTGTTTATCTTAACTTTAGTTAATAAAAAAATGTCAAAAGAATAAAAAATAAAAATCGCGAAAGAAAAATTTGTATTGAGGCTATCAATAATACGAAAATGTCATATTCAGAAGTCACTTTATGCTATAACATTCCTAAAACTTTAGCGGATGCTATTTTGGAGATTATAAAGAATAAATTATGCTGCTGGTGTTAGTAGACGTAGAGCAATTAGCCAAGTAACAGAGAGGCTTATTGTTGAACTTGTACAATCTATGAGTGACATTGGCTTCAGCCTAAAATGAAATGACATTTTAACTGTGGTTGACAACTATTTGAAAGAATCTAATCAAATTTATTTATTTGAAGCCGATAAACCAACTCGAAAGTGGTACTATAATTTCATGAGGAAATATGCAAAAATATTTATGAAAGAAAGACTATACCTCGGCATGCAAACTGTAAGAGTGGTGTCATCAATAATTGCCGGTATTTGCAACCGCCATTTATTGATGAATCGTTCATTGAAGTTGACGCTGTTTATCGAGAACATAAATTAAATGAAAAGTCGATGCATGTGTTCAACTGCGACAAAAATGGATTGAAATTCGATCCAGGTAAAGTCATTGTTTGTCAAAAAGAATTAGATAATCCAAATCAACTCGCCTTAACAAATGAAAAGCCAATGATTACAATTTTAAGTTGTTGTGATGCTTTTGGAAATTTTCTACCACATCTATTCATTGAAAAAGGTCAAAATTTCATGAAAGTTTGGGTTTCAGGTGGTGCTTCTGATATTTCTTAATCTATCAGCAAATTAGGTTGAATGAAAAGCAAACATTTTATAGAATGGTTTAATATCTGAATCAAACGACATTTTTTCCGATTGCCAGCTCACATAAGTCATTTTTTGCATAGTTATAAGAAATAGATGTTTGGAAGCGTTTCCATTATTTTGTCACTTTAACTTGAAATTTAACCTTCGCCCTGCAAAACTTTTAAAAATGAGCATTGAAATTTATAAAGAAACGCAGCTTGATGATCTGTATATGGCGATTACTGATGAAATTTTTGACAATAACAAGGAAATTGAACAAGAACAAGATGTATTATTATTTGAAAATTGTTTGGTATCCAATTTTTTGTGCAACCTATGTTGTAAAGTCTACAAAACAAAATATGGCTTAAAAAGATATAAATCTTCGAACACGAACTAATCAACCCAGTTAGCGAAGACAAAAACTCCATAACATTTGTCATCTTGATCTTAAAAATGTTGTTGAAGTGTCTGCTTAATGAAAAATCTGCTTATAAATTGATGAAATGATAAACTGATTTGTGTTTGCCTGAAGAAATTAAAGATAAATTTTGAAAGCAGAGCTTTTGTTTTAGTTTTGAAGATTCTATTTCTCTTTTAGAAAAATTACAAGTTTTTATATCAAAGTACTTTTACACTAAGTTTAATAGGTTTTTATGAAATTTATTTCCATCAAAGTTTGATGATCTTTCATTGACCAGTACTTTGCTTACTGAAGTTTCCAATCACATACTTCAGGAAGTAAACTTAAAACATCTAATTGTGAAATTTTGTCAGCCAATAATTTTTCTGAAAAAGAATTAAGCATAGTTCAATATTTGGATGGTTACGTTGTGCAAAAACTTTATTCAAAGTTAAAACTTTTTAAATCTGATCTGCAATATAAAAAACAATGCATGGAAATATTATTAGCTTGTTGACTCAGATGATACTAAAATGTATATTGATACTAAGAACAGAGGTTGCTTATTTAAAACTAACATTTATACTCAAAATATCTTTATTCAATGTGAAACAATTTTTCGTAAACAAAGCAAATCTTTTATAACATCTGTCAACAACAAAGCTCTGGTTAATGAAATGCTTAAGGACTCAGTTAGTATTAGCAACTTAAAAAATATATGTTACAGATTTACTTAAGAATTTATATTAGAATCCGCATCTTTTATTTTAGAAAACTGTTTAATGACGAAATGTTATTTAATCATCAAATTACAAAAACAGAAATGGGTACTAATTTTGCTCCAGACTACGCAGGTCTCACAAATGGGTTTTTAGAAGAAACAAGACTTTTTCCTAAAATCTTACCTAAGTATTTTCCAATCAAGATGTTAACGATATTTTTTTTTTTTTTTTTTTTTTTTTTTTACAACAATCATTATTATATATTTCAAAAACAAATAATATTTACATGCCTCCAGTTTATATACATGTCCACCACAAATATTTACAATATCTAAAGAGCGTTAACAATGCTGTTTTACGCATGCGCGTTTGACATTTTAAGTCATGCGAGTTAAAATAATAAATTCGTGGTTTATAATATAAAGTGCTGGCTATTAACCCATGCATTTAAAAAATATACGCAAGTCCGTCGCACCATAGGGCTACTAGGGACTTGCTTGTCGTTGTTGTTGAAAACATATGTTATTTGTTGAAAATATATATCAACATATATTAGTAGTACTATGTAGTTGTAAGGAAACTCACAGAAGACTAAGAAAAGTCTTTTCATCGAGAACCTTTAAAATACAAAATAAACTAAAAATTTAAAGAGTAAAGACACACATTAATTTTTTGAGCAATAAGATTATCCAATTTAGTAAGTTCCATATTTTGAGGTATTGTTTAGTTGTATAAATAGGGGCCACGGTATACAATTGAAAATCTCGAAAATTTTGTTTTTTTTATGGGCAATGTAATGTGATATATCTGTTGGCGTTGGTTTGAAAAAAGTTTTTAGTAAAATGAGTTGGGACAAGTCCTAGCTTATATTTGAGCATAAATAAAACATTTTGGTAGATGTTAATTTGATAGATATTTAAAGCATTCAAGTTTTTAAGTAAAGGATCGGCATGAGTGAATTTATTTTTATTATAAATCAATCTTGATGCGTGTTTTTGGTGTGTATATAGAGAACTTAATTTAGATTTATTTGTACTTCCCCAGGCAATATTAGCATATGTTAGATAACTTTGTATATAAGAAAAGTAGAGAACTTTCAGATTCTCCTGGGAAAGTATAGTTTTGACTTTGTAAAGTATGCCGATACTTTTTGATATTTTTGTATTTAATGTTTTTATATGGGGTTTCCAAGAAATCGTTTCGTCAATAATTATCCCAAGAAATTTTATACTTTCAGTTCTTTCGATGTTTATGTTATCAATTTTTAGTAATGGTAGCATGCTTGGTATTTTGTTTTTTTGCTGGTTGGAATGAAACAAGATTTATTTTGTTTTTTCTTAATTTAAAGATAATTTATTTACTTTAAACCAAATGTTTAGACTCTCAAGGTCATCATTTGCAGATTCAAAGAGATTTTCAATTGATGCTGATGAATAAAATAAATTTGTGTCATCAGCAAACATTATTGCATCAAGTTTTTTTAGTGATTGTGGAAGATCGTTAATATAAATTAAAAATAAAAGAGGACTAAGAATGGAACCTTGGGGAACTCCGCATTTTATTTTCAGTAAATTAGAATATTTATTATCGTTCGAAATAACACATTGTTGTCTGTTGCACAGATAACTTTTAAACCAATCTAGGCTAGTATTTTTTATTCCGTATTTTTCCAATTTTTTTAGTAAAATATCATGATTAATTGTGTCAAATGCTTTGGATAGGTCTATAAAAGTTCCTAATACAAATTGCTTTTTATTAAAAGAATCACTTATGCTATTAACTAAATCTAAAATTGCATGTTCTGTTGAGTGCTGTGCTTGAAAGCCGAATTGTTTTTTATTTAAGAACTTGTTTTGAGTTAGGTATTCATATAATCTATTGAAGATTATTCTTTCAAGTATTTTAGAAAAGGTTGGAAAAGTATTGAGATTGGCCTGTAATTGTTTATTAGAAATGTTTCACCGGTTTTAAAAATAGGTACAATTTCAGCTACTTTTAATTTATCTGGTACAGTTCCTGTTATAATTCATGATTTAAATATTTCGAAATAAGGTTTGCGTATCTCCGAAAAAACATTGACCACAATATTACTGCAAATGTCATCTATACCTGGAGACTTGTTTGTTTTAGGAGAGTTTATTGCATTTTCGAGTTCATCAATTTTTAGTTCTTTAAATATTAATTCGTTGTTGACACTAGTTAGATAAGTTTCAAATGAGTTGTTTGGACAATTGACTTTTGAAGCTAGATTTGGGTCTATGTTGACAAAAAAACTATTAAATTTTTCTGAAATTGCATTATTATTGTCATACTCTTTATTATCTATGACAATTTGAGCAGGTAAACTATTTATTTTGCAGGTTTTTATCACAATTATTTCTTCCATGATATCCCAATTTTTCTTAATATCACCATTTGTGTTCTTTATTTTATTTGAGTAATAGTTTTTCTTTGAATTTTTTTTAATTTTTTCAAACAAGTTTTTATACTGTTTGTAAACATTTAGGTTTGCCTCATTTCTATTTTTTAAGTATTTAATATAAAGTTTTTTTTTTTTTTTGAAGATTTTTTAATACCTTTGGTGATCCATGGACATTTTAAGTGTTTTTCTTTTATTAATTTTACTTTAATTGGGAAGTGCATATTATAGCTTTTTAGGAAAAATTTTTCGAAGTTATTATAAGCAGTTAGTGTGCCCAAGATTGCATTCATGGTATACCTTATCCCACTCTTCTGCCGACAGTGAGTTTTTAAATTGTTGAATAGCAAATTTGTTGATTTTTCTTTTATAAGTTTTAATTTTACAACTATTATTAGATTTTATATCTTGCGTCAAGGAGAAGAAAATAGATAACGGAGATTAAGGAGATTAAGGAGAAGAAAACGATATAAAACAGTTTTGTTATAGATATACTGATGACGATTTCATTATCTGGCCAAAATAATTGGATATAGTAAAGTTTGTAAATTCTTTAACTAAAATAGATAATTTAATCAGTTTTACAACAGACCAGGGCAAAAAATTTATAAAAGATGGTAACACCTAAAATGCAATTAATTTTTTAGACATAACTCTTGAAAATAGCAATAAAATAAAGACATTTATTATAAAGAAACGAATACTTATGATTACGTACATTATAAAAGTCATTACCCAAAGTCCCTTATCACATAAAAATTAACTTTCCTTTCAATTTGGCTAAAAGAATAATTGTTTTTACATCTGATTACAAAAAGGAAAAACAACAATTAGCAGAACTAAAAACATGGCTAAAAGAATGTGAATATCCGGATAATATTATCAATAAAGCTTTTCACAATGCAAAACTCCAAGGATCAGCTCTCCAAAATCAATTTAAAGAAATCTTTCCCTTAATTATAACTTTTTATAGCAACTTGAATTGTAAAGTTGCTATAAAAAGTCTTTCACTTAATGTATCTTTAAATGAATGAGCAAAGTTTTTTCAAATACCCAGCCAGTGATTGCATTTAAACAACCAATTGGTTTGTTAAAATTACTGACCTTTGCAAAGTTCCATTTAATCGGTAAAGAAATAGGATTGTTTAAATATAAAGATAATTGTTGCAATATAGGCAAGATCTACATTCAAGAAGTTAAAACATTTACAACATCAAATGGTTCCATATGCAATGTAAAGATTCATATAACTTGCGTTAGTAAAAATGTAATATACTATTTCTATGTCTAGCTGGCAATATGAAAACTACATACACCGGAAAAATTAATAATTTAAGACTTCGTACAAATGGACATATTTCAAGTTGTAGAACCGGACAATCAACAGATAGATTTGATAACTATGTTTACATTTGCCAACGTGCACATAATACAATTATGAAACCTTTCTTCCAACTTTTTGTTTTTTGGACCTCAAAAATGCAAAAAATTTAATTTCTTATGAAAAACATCTTCACAAACAAAAACATGACACTTTTAATTGACATTTCCTGTTTAAAATCTAATCAAAAATTGATTCAGCGTATGGCATCACGTGCATTAAAGCTGTTCGTTTAAATGCTATCTCTTCATCTAAAAAGCAATCTGCTTTCACAACAAAAGGATTCATTAATTGGAAAAAAGCCACAAAGAAATATAGCGCTCATGAGATTTCTCATTCGCATAAAGAGGCAACATTGCGTATTTTGAAGGTTCCAACAAAGTACGGGATCGTTGTTTATTTTTCGATTGTTCCTTTCTAATGAATTTCAAGGTTGTTTACAACTAATAAAAACTACTATCATAAAGTAAACACCTAATGACAATTATTAAAATAGTAATGGTAATAATAAAAATAGTACTTATGACAATAATAATAATAATAACAATAAACAACAATAATAAATAATAGTAAATAGTAAATAGTATCATGTTATTTAATAGTAGTAATAATAGTATAGTAATTACAACAATTATTAATAAATAAATCGGTATAACTTTCCATAGAACAATCGTTTATACATACAAAGTTACTGTTACAAACAGTAATAAAATGACAAAACGTAACAACTAACGATGACATAAAAACGATTTCTGCTAAAAAAATTATAAAGATTTAGTAAATATATTAATCATAGTCCTTATAATATAATAACCAAATTATATAGTTATAACTATAAAATATAATTGCAAATATTATGACTAAATAAATAAAATTTAAACAGAAAAATACTGAGAAAATCAAAACAAAACAAAAGTTGCAACAAACATTACAAACAAAACAAAAAACTACGTTAAGTAGACTTTTTTTTTTAAAAAAAAAAAGCAAGATAAAATTATAAATAAACTAGTAAATCAAAAAAAAATTCTTTTTTCAAATCCATGCTTTATGCAAGCAGAATTCTATTGGGCCTAGAAATTCTTTTTTTGTTATCTTTTGTAGAAGGAAAAATTACTGTTACGTTTTTAAATTTTTTTTTTATTAATTCAGTGTTCTTATGGGGAAATACAAATTAAATTTTTGTTAACTTAATTAACTTTTTTTGGTCAAATTTTTCCATTTCCTTGTATTGTCATCGAAAATGATTAAGTGTGCAAAATTTGAGCAAAATTGGTTGAGAAAAAAGCTTTCAAAAATTGATTTCAAATTTTGTGGCAAACAAACATATATATATAGAAAGTAACCTTATATAAAGCATGGAAAAAGTAGCGCGTTTTAAATTTTTGTTTTTTAACTTAATAACTTAAGACTTAAAAAACAATAGGTTTTGAATCGCTGCGCTGCTGTCTTCGAAACTGCAAATAATTTGCAAATCAATGATTTTTGTGACGTAATACGCAATTCATATCAAATAAATAAAATGTATGGGGAAATACAAATTAAATTTTTGTTATCTTAATTAACTTTTTTTGGTCAAATTTTTCCATTTCCTTGTATTGTCATCGAAAATGATTAAGTGTGCAAAATTTGAGCAAAATTGGTTGAGAAAAAAGCTTTCAAAAATTGATTTCAAATTTTGTGGCACACAAACATATATGTATAGAAAGTAACCTTATATAAAGCATGGAAAAGCAATAATAAATATATAACACGAATAAAACATATATAATGAATGGCTAAAATAAAAGTAAAAAACAAATAATATATAACTGTATAAAAAATTATATATCATAACTAAAAAATAATTAATAAGTAAAAAATAAAACAATATATGACTAACAAAAAATAATAAGTAAAACTCTACACGCTAAAAAAACTAAAGAAAAATCATTACTACAAGACCGCATAACCGTATAACTAAAAAATAAATCATAGATAAAGAATTCTAAAAAATATATGAAAGAAAACTAAAGAAATATATGAATTGAAAGTAAAAAAATATATGAATTAAAACTGAAGAGATATATGAAAAAATAGAAAAATCTTGATTTGCCGTTCTTTTTTCGATGTACAAACAGTGTTTTTTTCTTTCTTTTCCATTCTTTTTACTTATTTCATTCATTGACTTTTTTTTTCAATACTTCTTGCTTTCTGTCTTTTATTTCTTTTTCTTTTCTTCTTTTAAAACGTTTATTTATTCTTTTTTTTAGTTGATTTTACTTTTCGCTTAATTTATAAATGTTTTCTCTTGCCCTTTTTTTTTTTTTTTTTTCTATTTTTCCCAATTTTTTTCTATTTTTTTCACATAGTATATTGTCCGATATCTCATCAAAAATCCAGTTAGAAGGTTTTTACACCGTCATGGTAAATGAGACTGGTGATTCATCTAATCTTAAACAACCTGTCATCTGTTTTCGCTGGGTGGATAACAATTTACAAATTCATATTGTGTTATTAAATACTCATAAAGAGAGCAATCGATATGATTGAAGTTGCAAAAGAGTTTGTTGATTGGAAAGAAACACGCTCAAACATTTTTTAACGTTTCTCCAAATACGATATTAAATGTCAACTTAAACATGTGAGCAAATTCACCTAAACATAAAAAGCTATAGGTTTACTTTTTCTGTCTTTTAAATCAATTAGAATATTTAAAAAAATTTCCTTCAATACACATTGCAAGGCTTTATTTTGATTCACCCTCAAAGTACCCCCCCCCCCCGTCTTCCTTCAATATAATTTTTGCTCCTATGGGCCTATTGTATACACCTTAGATGTAAAGAAGAATGAAAATAAGCTTATTTATGTTCTACTGTGTCAAGTTACTATATACACATCTAAGGTAATTTAAAGAAAATTGAAAAAAAAGCATGGTATGTTCTACTATGCGTCAAGTGAGTATTTACACCTTGAATGTAAAGAAAAATGAAAAAAAATCATATTTATGTTTTACTATCTGTCAAGTTATTGTATGTACATGTAAAGAAAAATGAAAAAAAGCATCTTTATGATATACTATGTGTCAAGTTTTTGTATACACCTAAAAAAATTTTTTTAAACGCTGCAGTGAACAGACGCTTTTTAACAGCACTTCAAATATTTATTGATCAATTACAACTTACAGAGGCGATTTTACAAGGGGTGTATGTAGGGGGGGAGAGGAGTATTTGACACAATTCAGTCGTGTAATTTTTAGTTTTGAGGACCTTATAAAAGCCAGTCGGTACTTTTTAAAGGATTCACCCTCCCCTCCCCCCTCATTTTATTCGGAGAATCGCCTCTGACTACTGAAGTATTTTTAAAATATTAAAATAAAAGATAAACTTATTATTATTAAAATAAAAAATAAATCTAAAATGTCAGTTACAGTTGTATAAATTAAAAAAAAATGCTGAAGGCAATGTTTTTGAAATCTAGAAAAGAAATGGAAAAAATGCTTAAACAACAACAAAAAATATTTATAGATATCTTAAGGACAAATACAAAAATAATAAACGAGAGACTTGACAAAGTAGAAGAAAACTCTAAAGAAAATGCAAACAAAATAAAGATAATTGTAAAAGATATCGAAGACATAAAATTGAGCTTAAATTTTCATGATGAAGTTTTTGACAAAAAAATCGCAATAACCCACAAACAAAACAGCGAGCGGCTAGATGAGGAAAATAATGCAATTCAAAATATAAATGAAAAGCTAAGAAAGTTTGAGGATTGATTGAGGATAAATAATTTTAAAATATACGGAATACCAGAAAGTGTGATAGAAACATGGAATGAAATTGAGGATAAAGTTAAATTATTTTTAGTAAATAAGTTGGGACTAAATGGAATAGAAATCGAACGAGTTCATCGCACCGGAGTGAGAAAAAAAGGAGGCTCCAGAACAGTAGCAATGAAGTTATTAAGATACAATGATAAAACAAATATTCTAAAAGAGTCATAAAGGCTAAATTGTACAAAGATTTACTTAAACGAAGATTTTTCCTATGAGACTGTCAATATAAGGAAAAGACTTTTGGCTGAAGTAAAAGAAAGACGCAATAATGCTGAAAATGTTGGTCTAAGGTACGACAAAATTATTTAATTAAATAATACCCAAAACAAGTAGATTTAAAAACGAATTTTTAAAACCCAATGCTTTTGTATGTTATTAAAACCCACAAATTTTGCAATTATTTTTTTCTGATATTACTGTTTTATTTTATCAACACTCGACTGTATGCGTGTGTAAAAAAAAACAAAAAGCTTTAGGAAGAGGCTGGTCTCGAATCTTAGACGTTTACGAAGTCAACGCCTAATTTAATAGTAGTAGTGTCGTTTCACTTTCGTTTTTAAAGTAGTTTTAATTAGTTACTAGGCTTTTCTGATCTTGAAAAGCGCGTTCTCAAAATGCACGCGGTCTTTTGATCAAGAGAGAGCTATGCAAATTAAAACTTTTTACTTTTTGGAATTTAACTAATATTTATTAATAGAAATATTAGATAAATTATAATAACAATATTAAGATCATATTATAAAAAAATAAGTATAGAAAATAGTTTAGCAAATTGTATATTACACTTTTATTAGACAAAAAATTAAAAGAATCACTCTTTTTACTTTTTTAAATCGTTTATATTTTGTTTGTATTAGCTACTCTTTTAACTTTATTTACGGCCTTTTTCTCGAAGTTTTGTTTTTATTGAGCTTATTTTTAACTTTTAAGAAAGTAAGTAGGGGTATGGAAAGTAAGTAGGGGTATGGAAAGTAAGTAGGGAGGTATGGATGAGGCTTAACAATTTTTCATGAGTTATACCAATACTTTATCATCAAATTATTTATTACTACTTTTAAATTTATTTATTAAAGAAAAGAAAAAAAAAGTTTCAAGAAGTATTAAATTATTATAATTTAATATTCATTGAATGCAATTATTTCAAACTTTGCTTATTTTATTATGTCGGTTAATATTTTATTAACATTGACATTTCTGTAATGCTATTACCTATTTTTGTTCTTTTTTAGAAAATAAAAATAAAATTCAATGTTGCATAAGTAATTTTTAAGTAGTTTATAGGCTTTTGTAAATGCTTTTTTCATTCACGTGGTTTAACAAGCAAGGTCTGCAAGCAAATTTGAGCTGAAAGGTTTTTCTTAGCTTTCAAGGAGAATTAATGTTGTTTTCTGTTTAACTTAATTTGTCTAAATATTGTAGTTTTAATAAATGTTTGTTTGTTCTTGGTTTTTTACTTATTTGTTTTCAGATTCTTAAGAACTAGGCCACTTAGCTAAGCAATATTTGTTTTATTTTGTAGTGCAATTCGAAAGAGCTAAGTGCTTTTTAGTCACTTCAAATCAATTGTTTTTCTTTAAATAGAAGGGTTATTAATAATAAAAATTTGTAGACATTGGAACTGTTACTGGTTTGAGCAAGTTTAACACTTTGTTTTATTTTATATTGGATTTTTTCTGTATTTATATAAATATTATGTCTAAGAAAAATAATTAATATTATTTTTTCTTAAACATAATATTTTATGTCTAAGAAAAATAAATATTAATTAATACAATATATTAGAATAGAAAAAATAAATAAATTTCTATATATAAATATATATATATATATATAAATATATATATATATATATATATATATTTATATATATATATATGTATATATATATATGTATATATATATATATATATATATATATATATATATATATATATATATATATATATATATATATATAAACACACACACACACACACACACAAACATACATGCATACATATCAATTTGGAGTAAAATATACTGACTGGCATTGCTTCATTTTTTTTTACAAGATTCTGCATTTATTATTATTTATTAGAAAAGATCACAATTCGTAAAATTCTTTTACGTTCATTTATTATTCAGTTGTAACAGTAGTATTATTACTGGTAATATGTTTAATGATAACAGTGAAATTGAAATGGATAATACTAGGTTCGAAGAAGGTATTAGTGTAAATGGTAATCCATCCAGTCGGCGTTACGTCACACCGTATTAAAAAGCGTTGTTTTAAAATTAACCATCTTGAATTGGGTGAAAACAAACTAAAAAATCATTAGCGGTTTGCTGAGTTAATTTTATAAAAAAATGCTTAAAAGTTGTTGTGCAGTAGGTTGCACTAACAACATAAAAAAAATCTAGAGTTTAAGTCTTCCTAAAGATGAAGTACTTCGAAGAAAGTGGTTGAATACAATAAATCGTGCTGTAGATAGAAGTGCATTGAACAGGCAATGGTCTTCTAAACTTTCTAATGTTTATGTTTGTTCAGCACCTTTTATTACTGGTGGGTTACTTTTAATTTACATTTTAATAATCGAAATATCAGTACTTTTTGTACCCTAAAATAACCAAAATAATATGTAGACAGCAATGAAACGCAACATTTTGTTTAAACAGAGATTTAAAAGGATGTAAAAATAAATTAAAACCACCTGAAAGACTTATGTCGCAGACAATTTCCGCTTTTTCTTTTGATTAACTTTCAAGGTAATTTTAGGACATAAAGTTATTGTTAAATTACGTTTTCTTGACTTGGCGTATAAGAAAAATAGTTTGTTTTCCCCCAATTCAATATGGTTACGTTTGATTTTGCGTATAGTCACGTAATTCCGACTGGATGGATAGGTGACTTGAAAATAATTGTTGCCAAATGAAAGAGATAGATCAAGGCATGATGAAATTAATTGTCATTAATATGTAAGAAATGCTGCTCAATGAGCAGAAAACTTACTTGCCAGAATTCAGTTTCAAGCGGTGTTAATGTCTGTTAATTTGATTTTATATTAGACACTGTAGAACAAAGCAAAGTATGAATTTGACTATTTATAGTAACAATTAATAACAGTTTCAAATTTAAATGATTTTTTTTTTTTTGTAATTTCAAACATAATTATGTTTTTTCTTTTTTTTTAATTGCCTTTATCATCACTTGATTATTTTGCTAACTGTTGAAACATGGTTTTAATTTTGTAAACTTACTATGTGAAATTTATCATATTAATCATTAGTCAAAAGTTTAAGAGAAGCTGGAACCTAATTAAGAAATGCTGGAAATTGATTTTAGCTAGGGTAAAAATATTTTGTTTATTAGTAACATAACCAGTTACTATTATTTAATTTTCTTTTTAATTTTTTTTTAACATGCTGAATTGGAAACACTTTATCTTCCTCTCCCTCTCTCTCTTTCTCTCTCTCTCTCTGTCTGTCTCTCTCTCTCTCTCTCTCTCTCTCTCTCTCTCTCTCTCTCTCTCTCTCTCTCTCTCTCTCTCTCTCTCTCTCTCTCTCTCTCTCTTAGATAAGACTTAAATGAGAATTAGTACAGGGAGAATTGATAAAACTTATGTAATTACTAAGCTCTTGGGTATATTATAATACTACAATTGAAAGTGACCACGTATAAGAAATATTATACGAGTTGCTTGCTTTTTTAAGATATAATTGTTCAGATTGTTTAACTATAATTAACCCTTGATTGTTCAAATTTGTAATAAATAAAATTTCTTTAGTTTCAAGTATTTTAGTTAATAAAATATCTTATTAAGTTTTGGTGTTATTTGCCAGTGTTATTACGTTGTGTTGTCTAGCCATTTTATAATCTTTTCTTTGTTAATTATTCTGGAGACACATTAATGTGTCCTTACAAATACCTTATGCAATGTGGTATTGTTACTGTGTTTTGTGTTGATAGAACTATGCTGTTATTATCCTAATTCTTCTACTAACAATAAAATGCAAATAATACTTTAGTAATTGAAAATTGTAAATTTTATTTTCATTTCTTTTTTTAGGTATTGGCAGGCTTTACTTGACTTTCCTTTTCTGGTACCGCTGTGTTGTGACAGATTTTAAAAAGAACTTAACTGGTGTTAATGCAGTCTTTTTATGTCGCTAACTATAAGCAATGCCATTGCTGTTATGAAGTCAAACCTAAAATATTATTGATAGATAAGTTTGTATTTAATTTTATTTTTTAGATAATATATCAAGTTAATAATGTTTTTATTGTTATTAATGATTTAATTACTAATAACCCGTATTATGGGTTGCTTACTGCTAGTAAGTATGAAACAATACACTTATTTTAAAGATTTTTTTTTTTACATATAAGAAATACACTTAATTAAGATTAACCAAATTAATTGACTTACTACAAAAATAATTATTGCATATTGTATTGTCATCAAGCGAGAGTATGTATGCAAAATTTTAAGAAAATCTATCATCAGGAAAAGACTCAAAAATTGATTGCAAGATTTGATGCTCACGTGAGCATTAAATCTTGCAATCAATTTTTTATAACTCTTGAGTACTATAGTAATTAGACTTAAATAAAATGTTTTCAAAAATATTCTTTGTCCGGGTCGTTGTTCTTGGCCCTTGTTCTTGGTTGTACTATTTAGAAAAAGAGTGTTTTCTCTACCAAAAATTCCAAAATATTTTGTTTCTATCATTGCCATAATTAAAAATTTAACTGATTATAAAAAAAAGTTCAATATATTGATATATATATATATATATATATATATATATATATATATATATATATATATATATATATATATATATATATATATATATATATACATGTAAAGTTTAAAGATAAGAAATAAGAGGTATTTTTTACCGATGCTTTTGCTAACTCGTTGTCTCTGTCTGTTTTTTTAGTCTGTGATCACAGAATAAAATATTTTGAAATTTTTGATAAAGAAAACATTTTTTTTCTGATCAGTACGACCAAGAACAAGGACCAAGAACGACCCGGAAAATTTTTTTTTGAAAACAACTCATTTAAGTCCAATTACTATAATACTGAAGAATTATCTTGATTTATAAATGCGTCACAAAACACTTTTTATACATAGTCATAAAATAGATAGTCTGGCCAGTTTAAGAGCGCTGTCGTTTATCTTATTGTAAGCGTTTTTTTAGAAACCAGCCTACCAATGCGTGCACACTTTTTGTAAACAAAGGCTCTTTATGAAGAATATTTACATGAAAATTGTTGTTTTATACTTGATTTTTGCAAATGCCTCGTCTTATTTTTTACATATTTGGTTCTGGAAGAAGTATAATTGTTTTTTATTTGAAATATTTCTTCTGATGATGTTTATAACAAAAAACCGAGAAGAAAAGTTTTATAAATTATAAATAAAAATATATCTTTAGTTATAATATATTATAACCAATATATTTATATATACATATATATATATATATATATATATATATATATATATATATATATATATATATATATATATATATATATATATATATATATATATATATTTATATATATATATATATATATATATATATATATATTTATATATATATATTTATATATATATATATATATATATATATATATATATATATATATATATATATACATACAATATATATATATACAATATATATATATACAACATATATATATATATATATATATATATATATATATGTATATATATATACAATATATATATATATATATATATATATATATATATATATATATATATATATATACAATATATATATATATATATATATATATATATATATATATATATATATATATATATATATATATATATATATATATATATATACAATATATATATATATATATATATATATATATATCGCACACCCAGATCAAGGGTGCCTCAAGTCAAAAATTATGGATATTGAGTTATGAATGTCATTTGATAGTATCCTATGTGTTGTACATGGTGACAAAATACCACAAGTCTATAACGAATGTTTACAAAATGACAGATACAAATGGCACTCTTAGTTGGAAAAAATATTAAAACTTAAAACTTTAACCCTGATTTTCTCAGTTTGACACTTTTTGACTTGTGGCACCCTTGATCTGGGTGTACGATATATATATACATACATACATCACTCAAAAAATCTGACTTCTCGACTATATGCCGAGGACCACGCATGCGGAATTCGGTTCTTGACAAAAATAAGAAAAAAATAAAATCTATTGATACATTTAAAAGAACACTTACTAAATTTAAACATTACGTACATTCTCTCATTTTTAAAAAAAATGGAAATAATTTTTTATTTTGAATGCATTTTTTTTTTTTATATTGTATTAAATATGTATACGAATATGCACTGATTTGTAATTTTTTATTTGTTGTTTTTAATAACTTTTTTCAATTATTTCAATTTTTTTTTTTTTTTTTTCTTTCTTTTTTATTTTGTTTATTTATTTTTTTTAATTCATTTTTTAACTTTAAATTCTTTTTTAACCTTTAAATTTTTTTTTTTTTTTAAACTTATTAATTTCACTCTTTTATATAATATTGGAAGAAGTAAAATTTTATTGTTTTTTTCTGTATTTCACGAAAGGGCTTGATGATAAAACACTTTGACTTCTACTTGCCCCAGTCAGCTTGTAATTATATATATTTGTTTAAATTTATAGATAACATTGTAAAATATGTAAAATGACGAAAAAAATATTAATAATAATACATACATACATACATACATACATACATACACACATACATACATACATACATACATACATACATACATACATACATACATACATACATACATACATACATACATACATACATACATACATACATACATACATACATACATACATACATACATACATACATACATACATACATACATACATACATACGTACGTACGTACATACATATTTGTCGCTAGTATTTGTAAATAGAGTTTTGAATGCTTAAATAAAGAAGTATATTTGTTGCGGTTATATCATACACTGCGCGTATAAAGAGGACTCTAAGAAAAACTTGAGGTTAGTGGTAATTTGGGTATCAAAAGGTGCATTGTCAATCTTTAAAAATATACAGATAGGCTAAAAAGAGACCTATTAGGTTGAAGTTGTGTGAAGAAAGAGTGTTGCAAGTCTTAATAATATTTCAAAATTTTTATAAATAAAACTACTTAAGTAGTTTTACTACTAAACTACTTAAGTAGTTTAAACCAATTGCTTTAATAATTAGATTATATGATTTCATTATTTAAAGTAAAAATTTACACAATTTTATTTGATTTTCACTTTATAATCCTGACGATATTGCATCTTTCAAACATACTGCAATACAGTTCAAATGCTAGAATATGTTTTTGATAAATTTTTTGGCTATCAAAATAACCTTTATTAAATGTCTAATATTTATTTTGTGGAGTTTAAAAGCTCTTTCTTCATTTTTTTTTCTGAACAAATTTGTTCTTTTCAATATAGAATTGATTACAAGCTTCTTTGAATAGGATAATGAGCGAACACAAAAATAAAGTGGCAAAAGATGGTCTAGAAGAATAATCGACACTTTTTTAAACATCTTGGTCAAATTAAAAAACAATTTTTTGAAAAATAAGATAAACCTCAACATCTTAAAGTAATTCTGCCATCAATTGGCAGCTTACTTTTACATGAACTTTTTGGTTGACTTTCTAAATACTAATTCTGTTAATAGTAATAATAAAAGCATCAGTTAATACAGACCAAAGATCATCTAAATTTTTTAAATTATTACATTTTTTATTAGTATTATAATTACACTCTTCAAAAAAAATCTTGATTTATTCTGCAACTTTTCCAGCCAATAATTAAGTCAACTTTGCCAACTTTATTGACTAACGTATTCTTAGATAAAATGTACTATCCACGTATCCACCAAAATATTGAACGTATCCACCAAAATATTGAACTAAATTTTTTTTTTTTCTGTTTCCTAAATATGATTAGCAAGGTTATATCCTACAAGAGGTGAGTCCTGTGAGAAAAATCCTTTCTGAACTGCAGCTATAAATTTTGGATAAAAAAACTTCAACTTCACTATAAATAATTTTTATAACTTCTTTTTATTAACTTGAATGATAGCTTCGTATCATCTTCTAAGAATAAATACTTTGAAAGCTCATCTCTGATATATGGAAGGCACCAAAGATCGTTTATAACAACAAGAATGTTTTTCATAACAGAATTCATCAACTTATTTGTAGAACACGTTGCAGCAAAGATCGTTTGTAACAATAACAATATTTTTATAAACAAAATTCATGAACTTGTTTAAAGAACACGTTTGCTTAATCTCAGTTTATGCATTTATTTGCTGTATAAAAGAGACACTCTTTAAATGCTGATTTGTTATGTGCCATTTGAATTTATGCTCCGACTTTTATCAAACACTGGTGAAAGTAAATTTGGTTGAAACGTTTCTACTCCAATTTCAACATGAAAAGGGCGGAGGTGTATTTGATTCACGTGTGATTAAAATGACGATTTATTGTAGCTGTTTTCGAATCAAAATTAACTGAGAAATGCCACCCTCCCCTAACATCGTGAATCAAGTACACCTCCGCCAAGAAAAGAACTGATATTATCGATAAACTTGATTTAACAAAAAAAAAAATCTGATTCTTGATCTAATGTGAAATGATCGAAGCACTGTTTACCTGTTGAGTTTGCCCTTTTTCAGATTTTTGTGCACTTATTGGTAGTCTGGCACGATAAATAAACATTTTATTGTTTAAAAGTATTATAATATTGCAAAAACGGCCCATCTGGCCAGACTATCTGTTATTATGAATAATATAAAAATATACGCAGCATGAGCAAAAACTTTGAAAACATTAAAGAAATGCTAAATGACATGAGCCATGAATTTACGGTTATATGTCTTTTAGAAATATGGTGCAAAGACAAAAATACCATAAACTCAAATTTTCAATTGCAAGTATATAAAGCTCTCTATCAAACTTGTAGTAGAGGCACTGGCGAAGGAATATGTTTCTACATAGATAATACAAAACATTTTAAAAAAGTAGAACGCCTCACTATACAAAACGCAAACTGCAAACTTTTCACGGTTGAATCAACAAACCAAAGTTAAACAAATGCGTATATAACTGCCTTATATAGACCATCAGGTGGCAATATAAAATATTTCGAAAAACATTTATTTCAGTACCTAGAACTATCTAAAAATAAGCACTTATACATAATGGGAGATACTAACTTGGATCTTTTTAAAAAAAAACTATTAGCAATGTCAAACGCTTTTTAAATAATCTCTTACAGCACGGCGCAGTACCCTTAATAAATAAGTCAACTCAAGTAACTCCCCAAACCACTTCCCTAATCGATAACATATTTATAAATAATACTTTAAAATGTAACACTCAAAGCGGAATAATAAAATCTAACATAAGTGATCACTTTCCAAACCAATATTTTTTCTACTTAACAATGTCAGCAACAAAAAAGAAAGCAAAACAATCATTATAACAAAAAGGCAAATAAATGAAAAAAATATAACAAAGTTCCGAAGCAACAAAATGCTAACACAGCTTACCATCTTTTAATACACGCTTTTACGAGTTTCTAAGAAAAGCGTTTCCGAAGCTTGAACGCTTAAATAAACTCAAAAACCTTAAAAGTCCTTGGATGACAAAAGGGCTTATTAAATCTTCAAAAATAAAAATTTTTATGAAAAGTTTTTGAAGAAAAGTACTTATAGAAACGAAAAAATATATAAGCAGTACAAAAATCTATTTTAAAAATTAAAAAACATTTGAAAAAAACCTTTATTGCAATTTATTAGAAAATTATTTCAGTAACACCAAAAAAACATGGGGTATAACAAAAGAGATAACAGAGGAAAAAAAAGGCGCCACCAAAGTGTTCCAGCAGTATTTAAAAACATATGAGCATTCAATATTTATTGCCAATAAAGCAATAGATATTGCAGAAAAATTTAATAATTAGTTTATAAAAAGTTGGGGAAACACTAGCTGATAAAATAACTCTTGGAAAAAAATGTTAAAAATCGTATCAAAAAAAAAAAAAAAATTGTAGAAAAAAAGTCTCATGAACAAGCTTGAAATAACTCCGGATGAGTTTAAAAATGCATTTAATACCTTGCAACCAAACACAAGTCCAGGACTAGATAAAATTAAAAAACATAATCTAGGCAAGGACTTACCCTTCAAAATTAAATACGATCTACAAAATACAAAAAAGAGCAAATCGCTTGGTATTAAATGCAAATAAATACGCTAGTGCCAGACCACTACTAGGGGAAATTGGAGTGCTTAATGTCTATGAAATAAATATTCTTAACATACTTCTTTTTATGTTTAAGTTTAAAAATGGTATGCTCCCAAGCATTTTCCAAACTTATTTTTTTTTCTTTAAACCGCAAATACCAAACTAAATACTCAATAAATAACTTTGTTGTACCAAAAGCATTATCAAAACAAGCTGATTTTTTGATATCTTGCCGAGGATCGCGGTTATGGAACTTGCATTTAACAAGTAATATAAAAACTTTAACTTCAACTCAACATTTTAAACTTGGGAACCTAGTCGTTAGCCAATTTTCCGCTGAGAGTTATTATTTTTCCTCCTAATGGTAGTTGATATTCGGTTTTGTCATGTACACTTTTTATATATAAATGTTCTAAATATTTTTTTTGTTAAATACACACATTTTCTTTTTTTTAGATTTTTTTTTAATTTATATTTCGTCATTAAAAAAATAAGCTTTTACAATGCTTTACAATGGAAATTGGCGACTAGGTTACATAGTCGCTAAGGTTACATAGTCGCTAAGGTTACATAGTCGCCAATTTCCCGCCGAGAGTTTTAACAAATATACCTAGTCTAGGTATATTTGTAACTTCTAGTTATAATGTACTTCTAGTTGTAATATTCTAGTTGTAATCATAAAGACATCGATTTGGCTGCGAGGATTGCTTGCTACGTAAACTAACAACAAGCGAGCTACAACTTGTAACGATAAAGACAGCAATTTCGCAACGAAGATTGCTAGCTAATAACATTTATTAATAAGACCATGATAAATGAACGATTTCTAGAAAAGCTAGCAATTAGCTAGAAAAAATTTGCACTCTTGTTATATATATTACTTATTCATACTTATACCATTTGCTATACTATCATTACATATTATCATTGCTTAAACTTACTCCAGTCGTAGACGACTTTATAGTATTGTATTTTATTTCTCTCCCCAAGCAAATGCCAAGCAGATATATTAACAAAATACAAATGTTTTTTTTTTTTCGATTTTGGTCCAATGCTCCACGTTAAAAGCATAAAAAATCGAAGAAAAAAAAAGAAAACGAAAAGTACGAAAATAGAATAAAAGCAAAAAACTTTCAAAAAAAAAATTTTTTTTAATAAATTTTTACAGATTTACATTTACTTTCATTGAGTTTGTTTAAGTTTTGCTATATATATATATATATATATATATATATATATATATATATATATATATATATATATATATGTATATATATATATATATATATATATATATATATATATATATATATATATATATATATATATATATATATATATATATATATATATATATAATATATATGTTACTGTTACCCGCAGTACCAGGAATTAGCTAAATGCTAATGTTTATAATATAATTTAATATTGCTAATAAATGCTAATGTTTATAATATAATTTAATATCATATTAATAATTTTATATTATATTATAAACATTAGCATTTAGCTAATTCCTGGTACTGCGGGTAACAGTATTTCCTGGTACTGCGGGTAACAGTAATTCCTGGTAACAGTATTTCCTGCGGGTAAACAGTATTTCCTGCGGGTAACAGTATTTCCTGGTACTGCGGGTAACAGTATTTCCTGGTAACAGTATTTCCTGGTACTGCGGGTAACAGTATTTCCTGGTACTGCGGGTAACAGTAATTCCTGGTACTGCGGGTAACAGTCTTGCAGAAGTGTTCTCCAGAGCTGTCGTCTATACTCTCAAAACTATTCAACAAGTGCTTATCAGAGTCTTGTTTTCCAGCCTGCTGGAAAGCCGCATCTGTTATCCCTATCTTCAAAAATTCTGGGGAGCGATCTGATTCGTCTAACTACCGTCTCATAAGTCTTCTTCCTATCATAAGCAAGGTTTTTGAATCTTTAATTAACAAACACTTAATTTCTCATCTTGAATCTAATAACTTACTTTCTGACCATCAATATGGATTTCGATCTTCTCGTTCTACAGCTGATTTGCTAACAGTAATAACTGACAGGTTTTATCGTGCATTAGATGAAGGTGGAGAGGTTAAGGCCATCGCTCTTGACATTTCAAAAGCGTTTGATAAAGTTTGGCATGCTGGTCTTCTCCATAAGCTTTCTTCTTATGGTGTATCCGGCAACATCTTTAAGATCATTGAATCCTTCCTTTCCAATCGTAGCATAAAAGTTGTCCTCGATGGACAACACTCTTCTTCTTATTCTGCAACTTCAGGGGTTCCTCAAGGTTCTATCCTTGGCCCTATACTCTTTTTAATTTACATTAACGATCTTCCAGATATTCTCACATCTAAGGTGGCATTGTTTGCTGATGATACTACCATTTATTCTTGTCGTGATAAGAAACCAACACCCTCTGATTGCCTGGAGGGGGCATTTGAGCTTGAAAAGGATCTCACTTCTGCTACAGCATGGGGCTCACAGTGGCTGGTGAACTTTAATTCAGATAAAACTCAATTTTTTTCAGCCAATCGTTATCGCAATAATTTAGATCTTCCTATATTTATGAACGGTGATGTACTCGATGAGTCACCTACTCTTCATCTTCTAGGATTAACTCTTACTTCCAATCTTTCTTGGAAACCATATATCAAATCGGTTGCAAAATTAGCATCTGCTAAGGTTGCATCTCTTTATCGAGCTCGCCACTTTCTTACTCTGGATTCTATTCTCTACCTCTATAAATCTCAAATCCGGCCTTGTATGGAATACTGTTGCCATATCTGGGGCGGATCTTCTAATGATGCCCTTTCTCTTTTAGACAAGGTGCAAAAACGCATTGTAAACATAGTTGGACCTGCTCTTGCAGCCAACCTTCAACCATTATCACATCGTCGTAATGTTGCTTCTTTTTCTCTTTTCTACAAATACTATAATGGGCACTGCTCGAAAGAGCTAACGTCTCTTGTGCCATCTACTAAAATTCATTCTCGTGTTACTCGTCATTCAATTAAGTGTCATCCTTTTTCTGTGAGTGTTCCTAAGTGCTCCAAAAACGCTTATTCGTCTAGTTTTTTTCCTCGAACATCAGCTCTTTGGAATTCGCTTCCTTCATCTTGCTTTCCTGATTCATATAATTTGCAATCTTTTAAATCCTCCGTCAATCGTTATCTTGCTCTACAATCTTCATCTTTTCTCTTACAGTAACTTCCAACTTTAATTAGTGGCTGCTTGCAGCCTTGTTGGAATCTAATATTTTTAAAAAAAAAAAAAAAAAAAAAAACAGTAACATATATATTATATAGCTCTAGTTTATCTATTGAGCACTCTTTCAAGTATACAATATTATACATAATAAAGACATTTTCTTTATTCATATATATACACTTACGTATATATATATATATATATATATATAATATATATATATATATATATATATATATATATATATATTTTATATAATAAAATATATATATATATTTTTTTTTATAAGGGTTTTTTTTTGATATAACGATTTTAAGTGGAATTACCATTTCTTATTTACAATATACATTTTTCCATATAAAGAAAAAATATATATATATAATTTATAAAACTTATATTAAGACACGAAAGAATAAGATGATTTTTTGATTGTCTCAGTTATAATTACTAGTATTTATTTATCTCTATTTCTACTTTAAAACTGATTCTTGATTTGCAAAACCAAACTAGTAACTTCTTAGGCTTTAATATATAAATATTTATATATTAAAACTTACAATTTAAATTAATTTAAATTGTTTTTTAGTTAGAATGTTTTAAGGATGTTGAAGTAAGGATGATGAAGGAAGTTTCGCGAAAAAAACATCGAAACTTCCGCTAAAGTTTGCTGGAACGAGGGGTTACCACCGCCCAAACTTTTTCCTAGAATAGGCCCTGTATATATATACAAAAAAGGACTATTAAAACTTATTGGGGGTGGGAACCTGAGAATCTTTTTTTTCTACCACTAATTTCATTCATTATTTGCCAAGTGCGTTTTGAGTTATTTTTAAATTTATCTATGAGTCTTGAGTAGTAATTTTTTTTCAAGTTTTTACGAACTTTTTCAAATAGGTATTTGTATTCTTTATATATATTTTTTTCATTTGCGGATGATTTTGTTTTAAGAATTTTATATAAAGCTTCTGTTTTATTTTTGATGATTTTATAAACCCCCTGGTCACCCATGGGTTGTTTATATTTTTTGGATTTTTTTTTTTTTTACAATGATAGGAAAATTAGCGTCATTCACGAAATAAAATGTTTCAAAAAAATTATCGTAAACTTTGTCTGCATTATCATTAAAGTTAATATCCTTTCAGTATAGGAGTGATAATTGGTTTTTAAATTGTTTTATATTGGTTTCGTTAAAAGTGCGTATTTTAAGTTTATTTGATTTGGTTATATTTTGAGAGTTTGATTTAAGCAACAAAAATATTGGAAAATGATCAGATATATCCGATTTTAGGATACCTGATTGGATATCATTGTCGGATATATCTGTTGTAATGATATTATTAATCAAAGACGCTGAGTTTTTTGTTACTCTTGTTGGACGATTAATCAAGGGGATTGCTCGAAAAAAAGTTTAATAAAAAAATTAAAAACTTTTACGATTCAGTTTCGAAAAAAAGAATCGTAAAAGTTTTAAATTTTTTTATCTTCATTGTATAGAAAACTATTTATATTTAAGTCCCCAATAATGAAAATCTTTTTTTTTTCTTTAATACCTTTTTTAAAAATACTTTGTTAAAAAAATAATGCTTAAGTTCTCACGTAGTCAGGTGGTCGATAACAACAGCCTAATAATAAGATTTTTGATTCATTGTTTATAATTTCAATACTTACAATTTCTTTATCGCCATCAGATACACTTAAATCATTCTTAATGTGATAAGCATTGTTTTCATTTATATATGAGAATTCCTCCGCCGCGTTTATTTTCTTAAAAAATAATTTAAAATGTCCTCATATAAAAGTTAAAAGTATTATTTAAATTATTCAAAATCCACGTTTCAGTCAAACAAATGATATTAAAACAATTTTTTGTTTCATCTTACAAATTGAGAAGTTTTTTAAAATTATTATTAAGGCTTCGAATGTTTAGGTGGAGAATTCTAGTTTTATTTAAATTTTTGTAGCAAACTTTTTTAAAAAGAAACCCTTCTAACTCGCTTGGGTAGTGATATGAGCAGCCCATAAGCGTGTCATGGAAAAAATTTACATTGGGTTTTATATTTTCATTATTTATTTCAGAAAAGTTGAAACTTATGGATTCAAAATCACTAGTTCCAGCCATTTTTATTTTATTTTTTATTTTTAAGTGGCATTTATTTTTAGAAAAATTTCTTTTTAAAACGTATTGTTTGGGTTTCTAAATTCTCTGCAAAAAATTTTATCATATTTTATAACAGCTTACTTGCCTTCACTGCGTACTCTGATTACTTCCTCCCATAACTTTTTACGACTCAACGCGTTCTTTCCACAACCACTTCGCTGTCAATTTTAGTTGTTTTTTGAAAATATTTTTTACTGTATTTTTATCGTCACTCCATATTTCGACAGGTTTTTCTTCAACTCCATCTATTCGTAGATTATTTCGACGAGATCTGTTTTCTAAATCGATCGTTTTTTTGTGTAAAATATTTAAATCCTTATCATAACACTTTTTAATTTGTACAATCTTTTATGTTAGGCTTGTTTCTTGGAAGTTTAGAGTTGTTTTAAGGTCACTTATATCTTTTCGAATATTCATCACATTCGATTTGTTATTGTTTACATAAAATTATAGCTTTTCAATTTTGTCCGTTAATATTTTTAAGTTTGCACTCGTAATCGATGCAAAACTTTTTTCTTGTTCTTTTAACAACTTCTCTGTTTCTTTCAGAGTAGATTTTTTTTGTACTTCTAATTAGTTGGTAATTATTTTTTCTATGTTTTTAATTGAAATTTCCATATTTCTATAATAATTTAAACACGCTGTTGAAAAAAAGATGAAGGATCTTTTATTTATTTTTAAATATCTTTTTTTAATTTGGCGCCCCCTGGATATCTGCCGCCTTTTTTCTCTTCTAGTGTAACTTTTGGTGAGATATTTAGATTTAACTTTATGGTTTTTCTTTGTGTTATACAGCGTTGTTGTGGATGATGTGAATTCCCGCAGGCTGTATATATGAATGATTTTCCTGCAACATGCAGACCTATAGATTTATAGTAAAGTTTTCGCAAGCTAAAAACCTAAGATATGTAGCTAACGATATATCGTAGTATTATCGATAGATACAAAGCTGCGATATCTTGACATCGACATATCGTCATACAATCGAAATGCTACAAGTTCATTTATTATCATAAATATACTAGATCCAATACTAATATTTGAAAGACGCAATGAAACAATAATGTGAAAAAAAAATTCGCTAAAAAATTGCTATAAAACTAACTAGTCGTTAGCTCATTTCCCACCGGGTTTAATGGTGGGAAACTTATTATACTTTTATTGAATTTTTCTTAAAATATTTGAATTAAATTTAACTGATTGCAAGAAAATCTTTAATTTAATGTAAAATACGTTTAAACACAAATACTCTGCAGAAAATAAAAGATAAATAACGTCTCTCGTTTTTAACTTATATAATTAAACTTGTTTCATTATTCTAAAAATTTTATCAATAATAAAGAATACTAGGTAAACAAAACTTTAAAAAAAAATAGTCTTATGAGCGTTTACCTTGATTTTCGCTATTTGTGCCAATAAATCTCGGTATTGGCTCTTCAGTATTGACTCTTGTGTACTGACTCTTCTGTATTGACTCTTCTGTATTTAATGAACTGCTTAAAACTTTAGTATTTATTTCGTATCTCAGTTTTAAAGGTAAGTAAGTTGAAAAATTAAAATAAATAATCACGAAGCAGCAAAGTAAAACTAATGCTTTCCATCTATGCATCGTTTTTTTGCAGATAATAAAAAACACTTTCAATTTAGTAATTAGCCGATTCTTTTTTAAATACCCAAGTAATAATGGTAGTATATATATTATGCAATTTATATATTATAAAAATTTTGTTTCAACAAAGAAAATTTTTTTTAAATATAAGTTAATGTAAAATTTATTAAAACAGCTGAAAATTAAAGCATTGGTGTGTGATGTATAACATTATATGTTATTTCATAATTCATTAGCGTAGCCATTGAAAGAATACAACATGTCAATTTTTAGAACTTTTTTGCGTTATTTGTGCACAAAAAATAGATTTAAACTCCTATTTAGTTGTAGTCAACAATTCTAAATAAAAAAAAACATAATGTAGAAAGAAAAGCAACATTCTAAAATTTTTATAATCTTATTGATAAATTAAATTACTTTACAAATGATTGCGACTATAGTAAGAAAGTTATTGGATTCCCAGCAAGCAAAAGACGTCTTTTAGAACATTTAAAATTGGTCTAATTTGTATCTATCGTAGATGCGTTTATTTTAGACGTATATTAGGGATCGAAAAGACTTATTATTATTAGACTTATTATTATTATTATTATTATTATTATTATTATTGCTATTATTATTATTATTATTATTGTTATTATTATTATTATTGTTATTATTATTATTATTATTATTATTATTATTATTATTATTATTATACTATAATTAGTGATATACTATTTTTGTTCTATTTTAGACGCATAAAATAGACTCCTGTATAGATCTTTTTTTTTGCACCAAAAAAAAAAACACACACACAGAAAACAAATGTTGCGAAACCGCTCAACAAAAAATGTTGAGTTCAATTGTCAACATAAAATGTTGATTATGATGCAACATCAATGTTGAGAAACGGGTTCTTAAGCAATAAATTTCGTTGAAAAAAAAACTTAACATTAATTGTTGAGATTCGAAGTATACACAGCCATTTTGGATAATATATAGCGCTTTCTTATAAGTTCACGAGGCGCATGGTCTGGAAGGTTAGCGATCTTTAGAATGCACCAAGAGGAGGTGATTTTAAAATTTGCAGACAATGGGAAAGTTTATTGATATCAAATATGACGCAAAGGTCGTCTCAACACCATCCAAAAATATTTTTACCATGCTTTTTAAATCAAAAATTTCGAACGAAGCTTGTTCTTTTGATATTTACCAATATTTGTTTATTGATATTTATATTGTATTTATCAAAAAAATTTAATAGTTATATAAAATGGACGAGAACAATTTGGCAGATTGTAATGTTTGTGAGATTATTTCTTCATTAGATCCCTAAGATTTTGTTGGTAAGATTTTATATCTAATGTAAATATATTTGAACAAATATATTATTAATATTTATATATGGCATCAATTTATTTATAATAATAACATACATTAATCAATGTCATTAAGTGTATTTAAGCCTAATTTGCACTGAAATAAAGTTAAACTACTTTAAAAAAATTAGTTAAAATGTTATTAACTTTGTTTAATTAACTTTGTTTAAATGTTCTATAAGTATCAAGAATTGATACTTTCTGATAGTAGACCTAATATATATCTTAAAAAATTAATATATTTTGATTTTTGCTTTTAAATAAAATTGATGCAGGCTTTAAGTTTAACTTAAACTTGAAACTTTGCTCTAAGTTACATTCTTTTTGCATTTGATTTATGACATGAACTAATTAATTTTTGTATTTATATTTTACATATGCCAAATATTAAGTAGAAAAATGAACAATTATGAAGTTAACTTTTCGGTATAATAAACAAGTTTTAATTTTTTTCAATTATGAAATATAGTTATAATTCAAAATTTTTTTATTTTATCATTTTCATTTATTCACTATGTGCAGAACCAGGATCAACAGCAGTACCTTTAGATCCCCTTAAAGAAACTCTTGAAGAACCACACATTCTCAATGCATATATGTGTGTTTAAAACTAAAAGAACATCAAATATATTGCACGCAGTGCATTATGTTTCAGCATTCTCAAGAGGAATGGAAAAGGAATTAAAAGATTTGCAAATTTAAAATATTTTTACAATCCAACAATGTAAATAGAATTATATGTATACTAATGCATAAAATAATAGATGTATGTATAGATGTAATTTGAATGTTAGTTATTTGCATTTCCATTTAAAATGCATTAACTTTATTTAAAAATTTTTTTTTTTTAAAGGAACACAAATTCGTTAATTTTCAAGTGTTATTTGTTATTTTTGTGTATATAAAATTAAGATAAAAATTAAACAAAGAAATAAATTAAAATTTTGACCGTCCAAAAAAAGCAATCGACCGTCAATTCCATGTGTTAGCCAGTTAAATTGACTGCTTGCCTTCAATTTCTTATTTTCCATGCTGCTGTTGAAAATTCTTCAGAAGTCACAAGAGCCTAATTTTTGAGATGAAATACGAGATTTCATGGCCTGAGAATAGCAGGCTTCTGTATCAGACAAAACCTTCTTACAATAGTTTCTTGCAATAGTAAACAGACGTCTGTTTTCTGGAGAAATGTTTTGCTGATAGATATGGAAGTAATGTAAAGTAAAAAGGTCAAAAAGTAAAAAGTAAATATCAATAATTGATCTTTTCTATTACTTTTATATTTTATATCTTATACTTCTAGAGTCTATTTTATTAAGTTAAACAATTTTAATGTAAATATTTATAATTTTATGAACTAAAGTAATTTTTGAAATATTTACTTTTGTAAAAATAAAAGAGTAAAACAAAAATAAAATAATGCATTAATACCCTTCTAAATCCTATAATCTTGGTTTATAAATAGATATTAAATTATATTTTTATTTCATTTTCTGAAATAAGTTGTTGTAGATATAATGGCAATATTTATTTATTTGTTTTATAGAATTGACAAAAAAAAGTCATAAAGTTTTTTTTGAAGATAAAGATCTTTCCTATTCTGGAGTTCCTTTTATTATATCTTCACAGTCTACTCTTTACTGTCAACAAGGGAAAGACCTAAATGTTAAAGTAAAGGCTGAGTATAGAGAGAAAAAAATGATGAAGTGGTAAGTTACACAACAACTTTTAAGTTCATGCAAAAAAAAAATTTCTTTATTATTTTTTTATTAGTGTTTTATTTTATTTTAATTGTTATCAATATTATTTATCTTTAACATTTAATACATATCGATAAAACTGTTTTTTTTCAATTATGAGATCTTTTAGTTTTTTCTTCAAGAAAATGAGATTATTCAATTTAGTAAGTTCTATATTGTGTTGTATAAGGAGAGGGGTGATGGTATACAATTAAAAATCTCGAGAATTTTGTTTTTTTTTATGGGCAATGTGAAGTCTGCAGCGGCTTCTTACCTCTATCAATTGGTTAAACATATTCAGCCATCTTATTGTTTTTTTCCAAATAATATATTAGATAGTACCTCTTCCTCTTATTATGACACAAAAAAAAAAAAATGGCTTTGAGTCTTTCATCTAGCTATGGGACTTTGCTAAACCCAAACTGTTATCTTATTACAAGGCATGGATCCTGATATCGCATAGGCAAATTATAACAGTTAATTTTAACTTTTCAACTATCGCTTCACCATCTGGTACTATTGTATTATTATTTTTTCCTTCTTTATCCTAAAACATGGTCATTGTAATAAGTCATCAAGAGAGGTGTTTCCTGAGACCATCATGGTGGCGCCAAAGTCGCCTTATATATTAATATATTAGATAGTACCTCTTCCTCTTATTATGACACAAAAAAAAAATGGCTTTGAGTCTTTCATCTAGCTATGGGACTTTGCTAAATCCAAACTGTTATCTTATTACAAGGCATGGATCCTGATATCGCATAGGCAAATTATAACAGTTAATTTTAACTTTTCAACTATCGCTTCACCATCTGGTACTATTGTTTTATTATTTTTTCCTTCTTTATCCTAAAACATGGTCATTATAATAAGTCATCAAGAGAGGTGTGTCCTGAGACCATCATGGTGGCGCCAAAGTCGCCTTATATATTAATATATTAGATAGTACCTCTTCCTCTTATTATGACACAAAAAAAAAATGGCTTTGAGTCTTTTATCTAGCTATGGGACTTTGCTAAATCCAAACTGTTATCTTATTACAAGGCACGGATCCTGATATCGCATAGGCAAATTATAACAGTTAATTTTAACTTTTCAACTATCGCTTCACCATCTGGTACTATCGTATTATTTTTTTTTCCTTCTTTATCCCAAAACATGGTCATTGTCATAAGTCATCAAGAGAGGTGTGTCCTGAGACCCTCATGGTGGCGCCAAAGTCACCTTTTACATCTACTACTGTGTGAGCACATACAATTGTAAGCCAGGTGAGATTTATATTTTTGACAGCCTTTTTCATGGCTCTATATCTGTCGAGACGAAAAAGCAAATATGTTCTATTTTACATTGCAAGAAAAACTATTTATTAGTTAAAGTATTAGCTGTTCGTTAACAAACTAATTTTTTGGATTGCGGATTGTATGCTATTGCCTGGGCATGGCAAATCCTAGAAAATAAAAATATACCATCAACTTCCATTATGTTTGAACAAGGGTAAATGAGAAACCATCTCCTAAGCATCCCACTGCATTGCTTGTTTCGTATGTTTTGGACAAATAAAGATTAACAAATCTTTAATAGGTATATTATCGCATTAACATTACTCTGAAATTTGAAATTTAATTTTAATAAATCATAAGTTGTAAAGATTATTTTAGATTTTTAACATAAACATGATCTTTAGTATAAGGTGATCTTCAAAGATTTTTGTTGGCATTGTTTATTTTACATTGAAGCAATGACTTTCATTAATTTAAATTTATTGAAACAATAAGTACAAATTTTTTAAGGATAATGGCTCAATGTTTTAATTGCAAAAATTGGTTTCATTGTGAATGTGAAAGAAATCCTTAAAGTGCATTTGAAAAAAAAGATGAGCTTTGGAGTTGTCATGATTGCTTCAAAGGATGAACAATGAAGTAATATTTAAAAAAAATTTATACTAAAGCAAAAACTTTTTGCATGCAGTACTTAAGTACTTTTTGGGAAAAGATGTCCCAAAAAAGACTGCTTTTAATCACTATATGTTCCTGGTATACAAGAGTTCTAAAATAAATAGAGGCTACATTAAAAAAAAATAACACCAAATTAAATGTTTTAAAACTGGACATTTTTTACTCCAGGTTAAAAATTGGTCTTTTCTATAGCTTAAATGTTGAGATTTTCTATAAAGTAGTACATCTCAGCACTTTTAAAGTTTGTTGGTCCTGAAATAGATAGTGATTATTAACTTTTAAAAGCGTCTATTTTGGTACTTCTTATCTCTGCTAGTCAAGCAATATCTAATATATATCCAGGTATATTTTATTTAATAATTGTTTTATAGCAAAAAAAATAATAATATTAGGAAATATAAAGAATAAATAAAGATAAAAAAGAAGAAATTATGAGAGATAGATTTTGTAAATGTTTTTTTTCATGTTTCATAATTATGTAATACCAAAATTGTAATCATTAATTTAAAACTATAAAATAAGTTTACAAGGATAATTGGTTATAATGCAGTATAATATAACAAAGAGTCCTTATTTTGTGGATCATTACTTTATTGAAGATTTGCAAATAATAAGTTGTTAACATTAAACAATTTTCTATTTTGTTTATAGAAAGGAAACCAATAAAGCTTCATCCGAACCTGCTCAGCACCATCTATCAACATCTCTCATTTCTGTCTAGAAATCTTTGAAACAATGTCAAACCTATGCATTACATCTTGTACATTACTAATATTAACAGCATCAAAACAACTTATATGTATGAGAAATCTTCCTTTTCTATAAAATCAGATTTTTCAGAAAATCCTTGCTACATCAACTTCGTACTATTAGCAATGATTTTGATAGTTAAACTTCAGGAACTGATGTTTAACTTTCGAATCATAAAACTAAAAGCTGATATAAATTTAAAACCTAAAGGTATTTAGAATCTATAACAAAGAAAAGCAACTAAATGGTAAGTTTTTGTTTATTATTTTAAAAAAGTTTCTTTTATTATTGCTCTTTTTTTAATCATTTTAATCAATTATAATTTGTTATTTGTAATGAAAAACTTTTTTGTGTTCTAATTGGGTCAATATTTAAGTATACATATCAAAGATGTGCTAAAAATAATTTCACCTCATGGTTTTTATGTCAAATATACATTGAACTAGATTCTGAAGATTTGAAGCTCTAAAATGTTTGTAAAATTGAAAATTTCAAAAGAAAAAAGTAAAACTTTTAGGGTTTTAAAATCTAATAATTTCAACCTCATGTAAATTGCATGGTAGTTTGTGTTTAAAAAAAGATTTTAGGTCTTTTATCTGCCAAAAAAATGTCTTAATCTTAATAAAAAGCTATCAATTTGCAATTTGAAAGTTTCAAACAGAAATAAGAAGCAGCCTTGTTTTATAATACAACATTTGGCCCACTATCTGTTGATCAATTGACTCTCAACACTAACTTGTGAAAAAGCAACCGATAAAGTCTTCAATTTACATCAGAATCTCCATGAAGTGTCAGGGCAAGGGTAACACTAAACTATAGTAACCAATTTAGGAAACATGATTATGGTAAGAGAAGAGTTGTATTTTTAATCTTGGATCAATTTCTATTTTCTGTGTTATGTTTTTATGTATATATGAATTAATTATATTAAATGATCAAATGTATAATGTTGCACATTATAAAAATGGGTCATCTGGTATTTAACAAATATCACTCACCAGCAGTACTGGTGAGTTTTGTTTAAGATTAACACTGCCGGTGCTGGTCCGGCACAGGCAGTGTTAATCTTAAACAAAAAGTCATTTGAATTTGTTTAAAATCTAATATGGCTGCATGTCTTATATCTTTTTAGTTTCAAACAAAGTAAGTTAATACTGCTATAAATCATTAAATAAATTTATCTTATTGTTCACAATACTGTAAAAATGAATAAGTTTGAAAAATGAAAAACCCTTTTTCTGAGAAATTTTTTGAATTAGTAAGTTTGTTCAGGAAATTGTTAATATTACAAGTAACTATTTTTGATTGTAAGACATAATCAGAAATATATGGTTGATTAGAATCAACTACAATTTTGTGGACATAGGTGGTGCAAAAGTGACAACTGTTTATGAAATCCTGAATCTTTTGCTGAATCCTTTTTTGATGATTACAAAAACGTGTAACATATCTTAGTACTGTGAAATGTTGTTTCTTTGAACAGTGGGGTAACTTTGGAAAAAAACTTTGAGTAAAACTCTTTCTTATAGAGTTTTTGTCCAAAGTTACCCCACTGTTCAAAGTAACAACATTTGATGGTAGTCTTGAAAAAATTAAACTACCTGGAGTTGTTAATAAAAGTTGTCAGTGATTAAAAGCAATGATGCATGATCCTATTTTACCATCAAAATTAAAATTCTTTGAAATGGTATCAGAAATTAAACAAAAAGGGTTTCAAACAGATTAACTTTTGGTACCATTTATGACTACTATTCTTGGTGATGTTACTCAAAGACAATTAATCCTCAAAAATGTTGCAAAAAAAATTATGCACTCTATTTTCAAACTTGACATAAAAGCATTAAAATTGGCAAAGAGATGCAGCATTATGCAAGAGAAGCAAGCAATTGCTTCTGTGAAAACTTACAAAAGCAAAAAATTAAAAAAGAAAAAAAAATGTGGCATTAAAACAAAAAATTGTTTGCAGACTTGTTCAAAGTTAAATTGATTTCTTATCAAACAAGTCTGACAAGCTTGCCACTAATGCAGAAAAGTAAAGTGACTTTTAAAAGTAACTAAAAACTACACTTTTAAAAGAGTTCGATAAAAAAAGTTATGCTGAAAAAAGTTAAAGCAAAAGATGCTTTAACTTTTTTTTAGGGAAGATGCTAATGAGTTTGATTTGATTGAAAAAAAGCCAAACAAGAAGTAGACATTTTAAATGTGACATTTTCTTTTGATGATATCATATTGTCATGTTAATAAAGCCAAATTTTAGATTTTCAGTACTTAATTAAGCAATTATATATAGTTTAAGTTTTAATTAAAATTTTTAAGAAATATTTTATGATTTAGGTTTTGTAGAAAGGTAAAACCCTCAAACAATTATTAGATTTTTGGTATAGAGTTTTAAGTGAAATTATTATTTAAAATCTTTTCAAATCTTTTTTTCATTTAAAACAATGCTCTGACTATTAAAAAAAATCCTAAAAAATTTTTCGGTAAAATTTGGGAAAGTCATGAATTTTTTTTTTTCTGGAAGGTAATAGGAAAATAGTCCTAGTAAGTCATGAAATTTTGATTTTGTTATTTCTAAAAGTCATGTTTTGCAACTCTGGTAATAAGTTTTATAAGTTGTCTGTTAACCCGTTTTCTCACTTTGTTAGCAAACTTTTATTCAATTAATTTTTGCCTAAAGCTTTCTTGGAAGTGAATTTGTATAATAAAAAAAATTACAACTTACCCTTAAGTACAAGCTTTTTGTCTTTTATTCAATGTTTTTCCTTCCAATTAAAAAAATTCTTTGTAGTTTCAAATTTGCTGTGTCTCAGTTTATGATTCAAAAGTTAAACACTAGGTTTCGGAGTTTAACTTTCAATATCATTTTTAAGAACAAGCGACAAGAGGTCCATAGACTCTAAAATCAAAAAATACATATTAATTTTAATATATGTTAATTTATTTATGGGAAATTTAAATATACAAAAAAATTTATCAAGTTAAATTTGTAAGTTATAATTTAAAAAACACAAAAGAACATATATAAACACATAACACACATAAAAAATATATGTATAGACCACAATACAATAAAGATATGGAAGAACATATACAACTTATTAGTAATGATATAATATACTTATAATATAAGTAATGTTCAAAAAAGCTCAAAAGCTACTGAGAGTTAAATTTACCTAATTTATAGCTATTTTCAAAACTGTTAGAAAATTTTTTCATAGTTTCATTATCGGCTTTGAATAAAACAGATAAAATTAAAAACTCATGTGAAATGGTAAGAATGTAATTTTATGAAAATTTAATTTAGACTTATAAGTGTAAATAGAGATTTCATAAAACTACAACTAAATTAACACTTTTCTAATAATATAAATCATAAAAACACTTTTTTATTATTATTAAAGTTACAACAAGTTTAAAGTATAAAATAAAGAATAAAAGATTAAACTAAGGCAAGAAAGATCAAATAATTTATACAATCTAGAGGAATAATTTACAGTACTTTTGCTTTTTGTAAAATTGTTTAAAATTATTTTAAGTTCTTTTAATCACTAAAAATCACTATTTTAAAAAATACAGAAGCCTGTTCAAATAAAACCTTTATCTTGATTCAACATCAATATCTGATTCAACATCTTTACAAGAGTATTCTTTAGAACTTTCTTCAATTCTCTCTAAAAATTTAAAAATTGCATCAGTTTTTTCAGTTTTTAAAAACTCTGGAGAATATGACCCATCCAACTATCATCTAAATAATCTAAGAAATCTCAAGGTTCTATCCTGTTTTGTTTCCTATCTACATTAATGATCTTCTTGAAAACCTTATATCTAAAGTGGTTCTATTCGCTGATGACTCAACTTTATACTCCTGTCTTGACAAAAAGTATTCTTTTTTCGATCTTAACAGGGAGCCAATCTTGAATCTGATCTCACTAAAGCATATTCTGTAACAGAGACGGGCTTGTGAAATTTAACTCTAAAAAAACTCAGTTATTTACTGCAAACAACTATTGCAATACTATCAACATTCCAATATCAATGTCATCAATAATTGATAAATTCTTTCTCCTGGTTCCATTCTCTACCTCTACAATCCTCTCATTCGCCCCTGTATGGAAAACTGTTGTCGTATTTGGGTCAGTTTTTCTAGTGATGTTCTTTCTCCTTTAGACAAGGTACAAAAACGCATTGTAAACATAGTCAGACCTGCTTCATCTACCAAACTTGAGCCTCTCATTGTCATAAAGTTGCATCTCTATCTCTTTTCTATAAATACTTTTATTCTATTAATATACTTTTAATATAATTTTTAATATTTAACTTTAATTTATTATAGTTATATATTAATATTCTGTTTATATACTAAAAATACTTTTATTCTGTTAATATACTTGTATGCATTGCATTTTTATTTTAAAAAAAGATATTAATAATGTATGCACATACACAAAGTATATTTTTATACGCATACGCATACACATAAAATATTTTTAGTTTAAACTCCCAACAGAACAATTTATTTATTTGATTCAGACAGCAAGTACAGTACAATGTCTATAGTTAAGATTTAAAAAAAAAAAAAAATTCTTGTAACAAGAGTCTAGCTTTAACATAGTATTTGCATTAAAATTAGTCCATAAAGCCGCATTATAAAAACAGAGGTAGTAGTTCCTAAATAGTTGCACTTTTACCTTAACCGAGTATATCTTAAATCGTCTGATTAATATGTTTGTACGCGTATAAAGACATTTAATCTCTCGATTTATATCAGCATTATCAATCAAACCATTTTCTATTATGTGACCCAAATACTTGAATTTGTCAATGAAAATTAACTCACATTCAGCTAAGGTAAACAGTGGAAAATTGCTTGACACAATCTTATAACCTCTGTTTTGGGTTAAATACCATACACACCTTTTTTTTTTTTTGTATTAAATGACATGTTAATGGCAGTGGCTTCAACATTTAATGCAGTAAATAATTTTTGCTATGCAAACCAAGAAAGAGCAATTAGTACAATATCGTCGGCATGTGCCGATAAATTAAAAAAAATACTTAGATAGAGAGAAAGTATATGTCCTCCATATATAAATGATTCCATAAACAAGTCATCTGGTCCAGCAGATTTTCTCTTTTTTTGCTTATGCAAAGCGATAGTAACATCTATAATAGTAACTCTAACAGGTATGTCTAGCAATGAAGAATGCACTTTCTGTTCAAAGTGTATTCTATGCTGGTTATCATTAAGTGAATTATATAGTGCTTGAAAACATTTCTTCCACATAGTGGCAATGCCCTTGTCACCAGTAACTCCACCAATATTAGCAACATGATTGGTTGCCTTTACATTACTAATTTTATACACACTGTTCCAAAACTTTAAAGGATCTCCATTATCGATACTCTCTGCATATCTGTCAGCTTTAATCTACTCAGTAAGATTTTTACGGTGCCTAAAAGAAAGTTTAAATAGTGCCTGAGTTTTTTTCATTCTTTCGAAGATAATTCCATGTTTAGGTTTTCCATTAATTACCCATTGCTTGAATGCATCCCTGGCTAACTCATATTTATCTGCAACATAGTCATTCCATCAGGGAACATTAAATTCCAAATTTACTTTTAAACGCATACGATGTATCACATCAGCCACAGCAGATAAATGCATACATTTTATAATGTTATTGTAAAAAAGATCTATTTCAGAAGCAATTCATGCATGAAATACAGATATAATGCAAAAGTTGATTATCTTTTTGTGTAGCTAGTTTAATTGATTACTTTTTAAACCAGATTGTAAGTCAGAAAAAATACTATTTTAATAATGATTAAAATATTAGGGCAAATTAGTTAATATATAGCAAATTAGTTTCTATAAAGAAAACAAAAATAATTAATTATACTCAATAATTAATAATAAACAATAATCTCCTTTTCTTTCTAACACCTCTTTAACAAGCTTTTCAGATCTATCATCTAATGTAGGTATTAATTTTTATTATATAAAGTTTGTTATGTTTACAAAAAACAAAAATATAAATACAAATTCTTACTTTCTATTCACTGTCAGATAGTGTGTTGTTGCAAAACAAGAAAAAAATTTGTTACAGTTACCTAGACATTCAAGTCATGAATGTGACTTCTGCAACATAGTAGTTTTGGTAGTAGAGTATTGATAGAATACTTGGTTTGAGATTCAAAAATAACCAAATTTTCAAAACCACCCTACACCTCAGAACGTACCACACTCAACTTGTTTATCTGCACATCGATTTTGCAAAACAATTTTTATAAGTCAGAATTTAGGGCTGAAATAAAAAGGTTTATAGGTTTTTGTATGCTGACATACATTGAATACATAGGCCTTAGGTGTTTCCAAGGGTCCACTATTACTAATAGTAGTATTTAATAATTTATATACTACATTTAAACAGTGGTATACACACCTTTTTTTTGAAATTTGTGTAAAGTGATTTTCTACTAATTTATATAAATATACACATATATGTATGTATATATAATATATATATACAAATCGCATTTCTTCTAATAGGTACAGGTCCCGGGTTGACAAGCCATGAAGGAATTGAGGACCCAGATGATGATCTTTATTGAAAATTGAAAAGACGTTCTTGTGGACTACAGTTAGTAGAAGTACATAATAGGGATCTTTTAGCATGAAGTGCATCAGGTAGAACTCTTTTCCATGATGATATAGGCAGATTTCGAGATTTAAGAGTGAGTAATATTGATTTCCAAATAATTCCATTGTATCTTTCAACTTGCCCATTTTTAGTCGGGTTGTAAGGGTTTGTTCTGCTAGTTGCAATCCCTTTTGATAAGAACCAGGGCTGCTTTAATTAGGTGCACATCATTTAGGTGATAGTACTTGGGTTTTATTTCTTTGCATATTCTACAATCTTTACATATTTGTTTTACATCTTCTACTGAATAAGGGAGGTTTCTTGATTGAATAAAATGATGGAGGCAATTAACACCAGGATGGCAAAGTGCAGCATGCAAATCATATAATGATTCTGAACTTATTGCTGCACATCTAATAGGAGTAAATGTATCTGGACCACTATTACATTGGCCAGGGCGATAGTGGATATCATAAGAATATGGAGACAAGGCTATTCTCCAACGCATTATTTTATCATTCTTTATTTTACTGCTTGATTTATAATCTTACATAAATGCCACAGATCGTTGGTCAGTGATGAGAATAAAATGTCAACCCAAAAGAAAATGGTGCCAATGATTTATGGCTTCGACTATCGCTTAAGCTTCTTTCTCCACTGATGAATAGTATTGATCACTCCCTTGAAGGGTTCGTGAATGGAAGGCAAGAAGCCTTCCATCTTAGTTAAGCGTGGCGGATATGGCAAAATCAGAAGCATCAGTCTCTACAGTAAAAGGTATATTCTCATCAATGGTTTGCATGGAAGATTGAACAAGCTCATTTTTTAATGTTTCAAAAGCTGATATTTGCTGCTGATTGAGTGGGAATTGGATAACAGAGTTCAAAGGTCTAATTTTATCTGAAGACTTTCCTATCCATTTTGAATAGTATGAGAACATTCCAATAATACGCTGTAAAGACTTTGCATTATCAGGTGGAGGTAGTTTAATGAGAGGAGCAAGTCTCTGAGGATCTGGTTTTAAGGACCCATAAGATATACGGTAACCTAAAAAATCTAAGGTCTCAGTTGAAAATACACACTTCTCTTCATTAAATGTAATTCCAGCATCAATAGCAGCTAATCTGAATTTAAGTAGATTTTCATCATGTTCTTTCTGACTATTACCACATATTGTAATGTTATCAATGAAAGGAAAGCAGTCAGTTAGTTTATATGTTCTAACAAAGTTATCTATTTTGCGTTGAAAACATGCAGATCCATTGGTAACTCCAAAAGGCATTCTAGTATATTGCCACAACTTATTGTCAGTATATGGTCGATCTTTTTTTGATAAAGGTATTTGGTAGTATACTGAGCGAAGATCGAGAGTACTATAAGTTTTGTATTTGGAAATTATGCTTACAATCGTTTCAATCTTAGGTAGAGGATATGCGTCCAATTGAGTATACTTATTAATAGTTTCAGAATAATCAACAACCATACGACGTTTAGTCTTTTCTTTTACTACTAGGACTAGGAATTACTAGGCTCTATTATTCCTGCTTTGACCAGGCAATGGATTTCAGATTTAATAAACTCTTTATCTCTTTGAGAATAATTTCTAGATCTAGTGGCAATCGGTCGACAATCTTTCGTGAGATTAGCAAACAATTCAGCAGGTTCAGTTTTCATTGTTGTTAAAGCTGCGAATGTTATGGGTGGTCTTTTCCCACCATACTTAATGGTAATACTTTCATGCAACTCTTGAAAATCTGTGCCAAGAATAATATCTATACATAAGTTATCTAGCACATGCAACTTGACTTTGTTATAGATTTTGTTTTGAAGAGTTATTGAAACATAGCAATATCCATCTGATTTTGCTGATAAAGAAGCTGATGCCATTCGGATTACACTCTGTTCATAAATAACATCTAGATTGAGTAGAGCCACTAGTTTATTATTAATGAAACTTTTATTTGTACTCCCACTATCAATTAAAGCTTCTGCTTTGTACTTATCATCAATAATGATGTTATGACAGACTCTGAACGGCAGCAGAAATGCTAGATGATCTGCAAAGTTTCTCAAAATGACCAATTTTTTACATTTGTGACAGATAGCTTCACGAGCAGGATATTTAGTACGTGGATGTCTGATATTTCCACAAAACCAGCACAGTTGTTTTGATTTTACTATAGCAGCTAAGTGATTATCAGTCATGGATTGATTTTGCAAAGATGATTTGATTTCCTGAAAGATGATTTGATTTCCTGTACTTACAAAATTGTAAAATGTTCTTAACCAGTGGTTGTATGTTTTTTCTGCATCTGTTGAGTTCGGATCTATACCAAGTCTATCAGGTTTCATGAATCGGTCCATCTTTCTTTTACTTCATAATAATATTAGCTCTTTTGATTGTAAAGAATAACCAAATTAATTATTTTGGCTCAAAAGAGCTATAATAATACTAGCCTAAACAAAATAACAAAATACATAAAGTATATATATAGTGTAATACAAAAATATATGTATACATAAATCGCATTAACACAACATATACATAGTTAACATATGTAATATTTATATATAATACATGAGGTACTACATCTCATATAATATATTATATATATATATACATATATATTATATATACATATGTATAAATATATATATATATATATATATATATATATATATATATATATATATATATATATATATATATATATACATACATACATATATATAGATAATATATGTAATATTTATATATAACATATATGAGGTACTACATCTAATAAAATATATTATATATATATACATATATATATATACATATATATATATATATATATATATATATATATATATATATATATATATTTTATTAGATGTAGTACCTCATATATATTATATATAAATATTACATATATTATCTATTTATATGTATGTATATATAATATATATAATATATATATATATATGAGTGTATATATAATATATATATATATATATATATATATATATATATATATATATATATATATATATATATATAATATATATATGATATATATATATATATAAATAACATATTATATGAGATGTAGTACCTCATGTATTATATATAAATATAACATATGTTAACTATGTATATATATATATATATATATATATATATATATATATATATATATATATATATATATATATATATATATATATATATATATATATATATATACAACATAAACGGTCGGTAAAAATTTTTTAGGATGCACCAAAAGCAGGTTTTTGTTGCTTTTGAATTGATACCGTTTGCGAGTAAGTATAAGTAACTTTTCAAGTCCGCAGTTGAAACCATTTTCACAACCTACTTTTAGGGTATGCTAAAAATCGCTAATTGTTCCTGTGTTCTGTCGCTGGAATTTGGTCCGCGAAAATTTTTATCCTGGACCAAAATTTTCTTTGAGATTTATGGTCCGGCTGGATCAATTTTTTTGATCATTTTGGTCCGCTTTGAAAAAAACGATCCGTGATAATATTTTACAAATAGCGTACAGATTTTGCAGTTTTGATATCGGACCAAAATATTACGTAAAATTTTTGATCCGTGTGAAAAAGTGTAAAATAATAAATTTGATATAAATTTTTTTTTACAGGTTTTTGAAATCAATTATTCAAAAAAACAACGGTTGACCCATTTATAACTTTTCATAACTAAAATTTACGGACGTTGATTTATGCTTTTTCACTCTCCCAGCACTTAATGATATTTGCATATCTTTGTAGGTCTTAATTTTGATGGCTTTGCCTAGTTGCATAAAATTTGCGTCTTGGACGAAATTTAGACAACACTATCATAATAGTATAGTAGAGCTTGATCTGATTTTTAAATTTGTCGGGAAAACCGTCAATATTCAGAACAAACTTAAAACCGAACTTTAGGGTACATCAATAGTAACCATGGAAAACTATGCTTTGATCCATGCACAAAGCATCCTCATTTATTCCTTGGCTTTCCGGAATCAAAGCCCCTTATTGATTACATAGCTTTCCAGAACTTTGTAAAAGGTAAAAGGAAACTTTGAATATTATTTCAGAGAATGAATTTTAGTTTTAATATTTTTATTTTTTCTGTTTAAAAAAATATACATATCTTTTCAGAAATGCATTATACAAAATTTTATTTTTAATAAAAAGTACGTACATAAAATGTTACACCGAGTAATAATTTTAACTAATGGGTCAATGAAAATTTTATTATATACTTTGGGGGTTTAGAGACGGTTTAGAGACGGTTGGGAAATCCTGCTCTAGGTGTACCTAAAATGATTTGGGTTGCCACTTTTGAGAAAGTTTAGAGTATTTTTTGGTGCACTTTTCTTTGAAAGTTAAAGCATATGCTGTATGCCCAGCATATGCTTCAGACATGTCTGAAAACTTGTGCTTAGCTTTAAAAAACTGTTTTACTGTATAGTGACAAGTGGGCTCATTAAAATTTAATGTAGTTTAGGTTAGAGCAAACTTGAGAGGACTGACAGAGCCTTTTTTTAATGACTATTTTATAAGGAGACGCTAAGAAGTGCATATTACTAAGTCTTATTACAGACCACAGCAAAAATAATGCCGAAATTGTGGGGGAAGAGGGGTCATCAACTCCCTAAATGGTATAAAAATGTTCATGGTACGGGCCTGATAATAGATTATTTTTTATATTGAAAAAATTAGTTAGTCCCTAGGTCGATGCCTAATGTAAATTGTTAGTGTATTCTACAAAGCTATATAAGTGTTTTCTACTTATTTAAATGTAACAGCCCAAACAAAACTGTAAATATTTAATTCGTACTTGTGCGTGTTTTGTAAAATTTAGGGTACTTTTAGCGGCTGATGTTTTAAATACGTATCTTTTAAACGTATGACAGGGTTTGTAGACATTTTTTCATATAAAATTCCCTGACTTTTTTTAAAAATCAATTTACCTCAAAAAAAATCAGTCAATTTTCCTGACTATTTTTAACACGAAATAACATTTAAAAAAGCCATTGGCTATATTGGATATGTTATAAATGGACATTTTAGGATTGTCAAAACAAATAATTACAATAAAAGCTTTATCGATTCCTGACTTAACTGTATGGTATCAGCAAGAGGAAAAAACACCATATTTATAAAATAAGTCACTTTCTCTATCAAAATTCCCTGACTATCTAATTAAAAATTAATAATTCCCTGACTATTGACAGAATGAACCAATTTTCCATGTTTTCCAAGTTCGCTACGAACCCTGTATTAACACGTATTGTAGGACTTTTTATGTATGGAAAGATGTTTTAAATACGTATCTTTTAAACGTATTAATACTTATTTAGGACTTGTTATGTATTATGTACGTAACTTTTCTAGAAAAACTTCGTGTATAATACATCAGTATTTGCTTTTTTTTGCCTTACATTTATTTTACTTAAGTATTCATAGGGTTTGTATTACATAAGTAGACTTGGATTGGACGTAAGCTTTGCTTTTAAATTTATAAACTATATGCAATTATGAAATTTTTTATTTTTACATTTTATTTCAAAATTATTTCAATAATTGGTTATTTATCCAAATTCTTCATTCATCCATATTATCCATTTATTGTTGTATCAATTAATGTTTTTAGCTTAGCAAATAAATGTACTTAAAAAAACACTTTAAAAAAACAAAGGGGATCTACTAATGGTAACCCCAAGATGTACCTGTATGTACTACATTCGAATCATTTTGAAAACATTTTAAATCTAAAAATATATTAGGGAAATAATTAAAATAATATTATAATATATTAAAAAAATCTCATTATTAACATCACAAGTACAATATATTAAAACAAAAAAGCGTTAAACTGATCTGCAATGTTACCAGTTAACAAAGTATTTTTACCTTACTTATGTTAAATTTCTTTTCTTTAACTATTGGCTAATGGTCAATATAGTAAATATCAAATCATCAAAATTTACAAAATTGAAACCATATTTCAACAGGTAGTTCAATGAAATTTATACAAAAGGTAGAACTAAAGAAAAAGAAATTTAATTAAAAGTAAAAAACATAATCATATTTTAAACATATTTTAAACCTAAACAAATAAAAAATCATAGTGTATAAAAAATAATATAATGGCAGTCTTAAAAGACTGCCATTTTGAATACTTTGAAACTAGATTTGGAAACTTTGTTTTATTTAATTCTGATTAAAAATTAACATTTCTTGTTCTAGAAAAACGTGAAACAAATAGTTGTCAATGAAAGAAGTAGTTGTAAATGACGTAGTGACAAGTAGTGACGTAGGCTTAAGACAGCAACCCTGTTAAAATAAAAGATTACCATGGGTTGGTAACCAGGACT
>NC_088928.1:63112500-63122500 GCF_038396675.1 Hydra vulgaris | reverse complement strand
AAATAATTGTTATAAATGAATGTTAATAATCCAAGCATCGAATTATCAATATTTGTATATTACCTTGTTACCAATATTTATATATTACAGAATTAACTGGATAAAAGAAAGACAAGAAAAAAGACCTAGTCTTTCTTTTACTTAAAAACTTTTACTTTTTTTTTTTAAAAAAAAAAGACCTTTTTTTTTAAAAAAAAAAGACTCTTTCTTTTACCGAGTTATCTTGTTTACGTAACTAGTTATCTTATACTTATATAGTAATTCCCCTCCTTCAGAAATTAAAAACTTTAAAGCCTTTTTTCTAATTATTCTTTTTTCGCCGTATAAACTTCCATCAGGGTATTTCTTATTAGTTAAATAAGTAAAGTCTTTTTTAACAAGCTCGTCTTCCATGATAATTTAAAAATATACACACATGCAAACTAAATTTTTTTTTACGGACCAATTTTTTCTAGTTCAGACCAATTTTTTCAGGAAAAAATTATCCGGGCGGATTTATATTTTCTGAGAAATTTAGTCCGGGGTCATTTTTATCGGCGGACCAAAATTATCGCGACAGTTCTCGCTAAACTTCTCACGATACTTGGTTTCCCGGGTATCGCTTTAACGTTCTTTCGCTTTGAAACTTTTCGCTCTGATGTCCCACTACATATCCACAGCATATATATACATATACATGTTCATATATGTATATATATGTATATATATTTATATATATATATATATATATATATATAATATATATATAAATATATATATATATATATAAATATATATATATATATATATATATATATATATATATATATATATATATATATATATATATATATATATATATATATATATATATATATATATATATATATATAAATTAGTAAAAACACTTATCTAATTTTTGAAGTAATCAAAAATTAGATAAGTGTTTTTACTAATTTATTATTGCTCTGTTCTTTTAAAACATTGAGCACTCTGTTTGTAGAATACACTAACATAATTTATATATATATATATATTATATATATATATATATATATATATATATATATATATATATATATATATATATATATATATATATATATATATATATATATATATATATATATATATATATATATATATATATATATATATATATATATATACATATATGTATGAATATTAATGTATATATATACATATATATATATATATATATATATATATATATATATATAATATATATATATATATATATGTATATATATGTATATATATATATATACATACATAATATGTATATTTGTGTATATATATATACATATAAATATAAATATATATATATATATATATATATATATATACATATATATATATACATACATATATATAAATATATATGTATTATATATATATATATATATATATATATATATATATATATATATATATATATATATATATATATATATACACACACACACAATACTGTTAATAAGTTTTAGACCACTTGTATAATTAGGCGTATTTACAATTTTTTTTCTATGTAATTTTTTTAAAGCATACTTAAGTTTAACAATATATAAGAAAAGTTGAAAGAATATATTATTTTGAATAAATAAACAAAATTGATGAGGGAACATAAGGGATTTGTTTTGTTTATTTATTAAAACGATGTGCCAACAGCTACATCTAAAACAGGATGTTCGAAGACTGCTGTTACACAAATCATTAAAAAGTTTATTGAAACTGGCTCCCTTAAAGATAGAAAGAAAAGTGGTAGACCTCCTAAGCTAACAAAAGATGACAATAAATATTTAAAAACCCTTTCTTTAATAAATAGAAAAAAAAGCATCAACCGAGTTGGCAAAAGACATTAACACAGCAACTGGGGAAAATGTCAGCTCTTCTTGTATTCAACGACACCTACTCAAATTGGATTTAAGAGGGTGTGTTGCAATTCGAAAATCATTATTATGTTATGGCAATAAAAATAAACAACTTGAATATGCAGACCAATACAAAGATTGAGCCCAGGAAATGTTTAATCGGTTTCTGTACACCGATGAGTCCAAATCGAAATTTTTGGAACAAAAAGACGCCAATATGTTTGAAGAAGAATTGGAGAAGCCTATCAGCCTGAGTGTTTAAACCCTACTATTAAAGACGGAGCTGACTCTTTACAAGTTTGGGGCTGTTTATCTTTAGCTGGGGTAGGTGATTTGATCAAAATAGGGGGGGGGGTGACTCACCCGGGAATGTTAAATGGATATCATAAGGCACCATGCTGTAACATCTGGAATGAGACTAATAGGTCATAATTTTATTCTGCAGCAGGACAATGACCCAAACCATTGTTCCTGAGTGGCAAAAAATTATTTAAATGAAATGGCAGAGGAGGGAGTACTGGAATTGATGACCTGGCCTCCCCAGAGTCCAGTTTTGAATATAATTGAGCATATTTGGGATTACCATATTTTGTGTGAAATGCATGTGTTTTAACAAGTTTATAATTTAGAACTACAAACTTAAATATTAGAGAAGAATTCTCCAGGATTTTTTGAAAAAATGCAAGTGGTCCAAAACTTATTCACAGTACTGTATATATATATATATATATATATATATGTATTTGTATATATATATGTATATATATATATATGTATATATATATATATGTATATATATATATATATATATATATATATATATGTATATATATATATATATATATATATATATATATATATATATATATATATATATATATATATATATATATATATATATATATATATGTAGTTTAGTACAAAAAATAAATTTCAAGACAGCATTAAATGCTTGAGTGCCTACTAATATAAATAAAATTATTTCTATAGATTTTAATAAATGCCTATAAAAAAAATATCTTTAATATTAATTATTTAAAAACTATCTATTTAAAAAAAAGTTTAAAAGCAAATACCTTGTTATAAATGTATTTGAATTGTATACTAGTATTTTATGAAATAAAAACCTTTTAATTAAATGTTTAAATAGGAACAATAAAAACTTCTAAGTTTTCTATTTATATACTTTATTATATACTATACAAAGGTTTTTATATTATAAATATATAGCATGTAAAATGATTGTTGTTTGTTATGGATGAACAAACCTGTCCAAGATGTAAAACAACCAGTTACAGGAACAAATCTTTGAAGTTGTTGGTAAATGTATGTGGACATAAGTTGTAAGTTGTACTTATCGAAAAGTTTTGAACTGTTTCATAAAACATTTTTTTAATTATACTACTTGCATATGTGTTAAATTTTCTCAAACTTGCTACTTACTTTCTTATGTTTGTAGATGCCAGACTTGCGTAGATGTCTTGTTTACACGTCCCTCAGCAGCTTGCCCTCAATGTAATACTGCATTAAGACGAAGCGATTTTCGAAATCAATTATTTGAAGATGATGCTGTTGAAAAAGAAGTTGATGTTCGCAAAAAGATTTTAAAAATGTATAGAAAAATTGTGTATCTAGTTTTTTTTTTCTTTTTAATTATACTTCTTAAAGTTATTCAAGTTTTCTTTTCCAGCTACAATAAACGAGAAGATGATTTTAACTCTTTGGATGAATTCAATAATTATCTTGAAGATATTGAAATAATAAGTAGGTATAATGTTTAAATGAAATAATAATATATTTTATATGTTTAAAATAAATAACTTTTAAAGATAATTCAAATTCAAATTTGGATTTAATTATTACCACTGCGTGATTTTTTTAAGTAAGTATATACGATATTTTATTGTATATTCTTGCCATCACCGTGTGATGACAAGAATATTCAACAAAATATTGTAAAAATGTCCCTTGTTATACTGTGCTCTATCAACATGTTCAATCATCAAAATAAATTTGTATTAATTATTTATAATTATTTGTATAAATTATTATTTGTATTAATTATTAACGTAACTTTGAATTAGAAAATTAAAGCAAATCATTTTGCATTATCAAATGTTACAAATAAATCACAATGTATATTAAATCATATCAAATAATAAATAAATAAGGTCAAATAATGTTTTAACATTTAATAATATAATTTTAAAATATAGTTTTAATTAAAGTATATACTCAACATCTTTCACTTAGTTGTGCAATAAAATATTTTGCTAAAGGTTAACTTTTTTGTAAGAGTAAAGAGAATTAGAGAGAAATGATGAGAGATAAAAGACAGATGATGACAGATGTCAGACATAATAAAGAATAATAGTGAGTGATGAGAGATGATGAAAATGAGTGATAATGAAATGAGAGACTCAGGAAGAAACATGGGTCATTCTGTTCCTAATGAGCAGAAAAATCAAAAAAAGTATTACCTCTAGAGTTTACGTAGGGTTTTGGATTTTGCCATTTTTTATATGTTTACTTATGTTGCTAATTTTTTATATATGTTTTTATATAGGCTTTATGAAAACTAGAAGAGATAATCCGGATATATTTTTGATATAATATTAAGACTTATTTTGGGTTATTTTGACAAAACAATGATCTCACCTTGATAAATTTTTTTGAGCCTCTTACAACTTAAGATATAGGTATCAAAAATTGATTTTAAAGCAAAATATACTACTGCCTATTTTTTTTTTTCAATACAGCCTTTAATGTAAAGTTTATATAAATGCTGATTTAGCATAAATTTTTTTCTAACTTATTACAAAACTAGCTATATCCTAATTTTAGTAAAAAGTGATTTTTAAATATCTTTTTGAGGTCAATATTAAATTTATTCATTAATTCTAATTTTTTTACTGGGGTAGATTAAATGCCAGAGGGTAAAGGGATAGCAATATAGAATTCTTTAAATCCCCCCAAAATAAAGAAAATATATATTAATTTTTAAAAGACATGCAGTCAAAGGGATTTTTTTTGAGGCTAAGATGGCAAGGGAGGGGGAGAAAAAGGGGTGAAAAGTATGGTGTTTTTAAAGTTTTGTTCCTTATATCAATATTTTTACTAGCATAACAAAAACTTGAAGTCTAGTAATATTTACCTGACTTTATTATGCCAGTAATCGTTTATTTTGTTGAAAATTTTTTAATTTTTTTTTGTAATGAGACTTTTTTCGCGCCTCTTTGAGCAAAAAAAAAACAAAAAGAAATTATTTATTTATCTAGACTAAATTTTTTTCTAAAAGACAAACATTAATTTTCTAAGTATAAAAGCTTCATAAGGTCTTCATCTAAATGCAGTAATGGGTTTTATTTTATAAATACTTTTATTTCCTCACAATAATTTCTTCTGTTTAGATTTCATGTTATAAATAATAATCTCCTGTTACTGTTAAATAATTAACTAATGAATGTTGTATGATAACTATATAATTGGTAAATAAAATTAAATTTTAATTACTTTTTAATTATGTCATATATAATATGACACATAGATCAAAGGAAGTGTAGAAATAATTTTTTATTAACTAAATAATGTGAATGTTATTTCTAAAAAGCATTAACTTTATAAAATATTTTAAAATCAAATTTTTTTCAAAATTTGAATTAAAGAAAAGTTTTTTATAGGCTTAAAATGTTGACTATTACAAGCAAGGTTTAACATAAAGACAGGGTACATCTTTAAGTGATGAAAAACATGAATTATTTAGTGAGTTAGTTTATTTGATTGTGGAAAAAGTTTTAATAACAATTTGCTATTACCGAAGTGAGTACTTTGGAGTTGCATTTTATAGAAAATTTCAGAAACGCTCTAAACTACATAAAAAGCATAAAAATAGAAAGAAAAAAAAATGAAAGGCATATATTTATGTTATTTAAGCTACTATATGTATGTTTGTGTAATGTGCTAACCTTTGCCATGGTGTTAACACACCTAAAAGTTACTATATGTATGTTTGTGTAATGTGCTAACCTTTGCCGCGGTATTAACTCAGCTAAAAGTTACTATATGTATGTTTGTGTTCTTTTTAAATCTCTGGTGAAGTGTTAGTAAAAATTATGCTTAGTTACCAACTATTGACTACAACTATATTACTTATGTTCGCCTTGGTTTTCAGTATTTTTTTAGATGTAATGTTCTTCTTAACGCATTTCCAAAACCTCCCATTCAATGCTTAAAAGTACTGCTTCAGAAGTAACTTTTTTTAATTACTCCTGATCAGGTCTAGTTCAGAATCATCGCATTCACCCTGCTACTTGTAACACGGAACCCAGTACTGCTCGCGTCATATCCTGCTGCCTTGTAGGATTTGCTTTTCTAGGCAAAGGCTAGAAGAAATAAACTCTAACTTAAATTTACCTTGTCTTGGAGCTCTTGGTTGAATAAAAGCTAGATATGATGCCTCGTTAAAAATAATCATCTTGAACAAGTTTTACCAAGCTTACTAGATCTTTTTTTTTTTGTTTCTTCTTTGGATCTCAGTATTGATGGCTGTTATCCTTTATATCATAGACTCTAATAGTCACATGCCTGGCTTAGGCATATATTTACTCACCAGTTCATCTATTTCTCAAGTAATCAGGTTTAAATCCTATGACCATTCCTTTATTTGCTTCCGCCTAGCACCTCTTCACTCAATCACCATTTTCTCTGATCTTTGTTTTTCTCCTTCTTCTTCAGACTACACTCTTCTAAATGTAATACCAAGCCCTTTATCCCACTGCCAATATTGTTGTTATTGGTGACTTTAATGTTTATCACTTTGACTGACTTGGGTCTAATACCACAGACCCTCTTGACGCTTAAGGTCATAGCTTCTGTGTTTTTCAATCTTTTATCAGATAGTTAACTTAATTAATTAGTTAAGTAACTTTTTAACTCATTTTCCAGATAACCCTAGTCATTTATCTTCTTAAATGATATATATCTCATATATCATAATATATATCATTTATCAGATAGTCATTTATCTCCTTTTGACTTTGAGTCTTTTCTCTGACTCTGGCTTATGTTCAGTCTCTTCTTGTTCCCCTTGGTACTGACCATGCAATGATCTCTATTGTCTTCTATTATTTTACTGATGTCATTGATCTCTCTGCTGATAAAAAACCTGCCTCCTACATAATAGTGATCAATTGAAAAAGGAAATATGCTGAAACTGAATAAAACTAAGAGGTAAACAGATACAATCTATTGACCAGCCTTGCACCCCTTCTTCATCTATGAGGGTGGCATAGATGTATTTATAATACATTGTTTCCAGTGTAAGATGTTGAATGCTGGATCTTCTTTATTCAATGTATGGGTTTTTGCTTATCATTCACTAATATTCATGGTCTTCAAAGTAACTTTTCTTTTGTTGAGTCTTATCTCTTGCAAAGACCAGATCTTTTTGCTCTTTGTGAGACTTATTTAAGTTTGGCTGTCTCATCTTAGGATCTTAGTGTTAATGGTTATCTTTCTTTAATTTGTAAAGACTCCAATAGTCACATGCTTGGCCTGGGCATTTACATTTGTAAAAACTCACCCATTTGTCAGTAAACTTGGTTTGAATCCATAGACTATTCTTTTATGTGCTTTCGTTTTTTCAAGCTGGCGTGGAATCTTGTATTCTGTCTTGACTATTCTAAGTCAAGCCTCACTCTTCTCCATAGTTTTTCTCTAATTGTGCTTCTGAAATATCCAATTGTAACCATTACTTCTATATCTATTGTCAAATAATTCTCCAGAAAATAGACATATATTTACTATTGCTAGAAACCATTTTAAAATGGTTTTGTCTAACGCCAAAGTCCGCTATTCTCTGGTCACAAAATCTTGTATTTCATCTCAAAAATTTGGCTCCAGAGACTTCTGGAGAATCTTTAACATTGTCTATAATAAGGGCAAATCTGTTATTACTCCTCTCTTGCATGGTTCAGGTTTTGTTACCTCACCTAAAGACAAAGCTGAATTGTTTGCTAAGAACTTTTTATCAATCTCATATCTTGATTCCTCTAATCACCCTCTACCTGATATAGCTGACAAACAGATTGATCCATTGCTTGACATGTCTCAATAAACAAAGTTATTTGCAAAGTTCTTGCAATTTATAAAATTTTTAATTTATATTTTTAGTATTTTCTCAGACTTTTAATAGTAGAAAAAAACTTGTAACTGCGAAACTGTAAAATTTAAGATAAAAATTTTAAATTTAAAAACTTGTTTATAAAATTTGATTATTTTTTCAATGACTTTTTTTCATCATACGTAATGATGATAAAGTAATAGTCATAAATAGATAATAAGAGAAATAAAATTACTTATAGAAAAATTTATAAAAATTACTAAATGCATACACAAAGTATTATCCTTGATCTCTTTCTATTTAAACTATTTAAATCAAATTTAACAAAACTAAATTATTTATTGCAAACAACTGATGCATAATTGTTAACATTTTTGTATTAATGAATGACAACCCTCTCACTAAGTCCTCTTTTTTATGTCTTCTTGTATTATCATTCACTACTGAGCTCTCAGTGAAAACCCTATATGCAGTTATTTGCAAAGTTTGCATCTGCTAATGTTGCTTCTCTTTATTGTGCTTGCCATTTTCTTACTCCTGATTCTCTACTTCTACAAATCTCTTAAATCTCTTAAATCATATATATATATATATATATATATATATATATATATATATATATATATATATATATATATATATATATATATATATATATATATATATATATATATATATATATATATATATATATATATATATATATATATACACATACACACACAGTGTGGAAAAAAAAGGAATCGAAGGCGAGCAGTCAATTTGACCAGCCAACTCAAGGAATTGGCGGTCAATTGTTTATTTTTCGACAGTCAAAATTATTCTTTGTTTAAATCTTAGTAATAGTTCTTTTTGACTAAACTTTATAAATACAAAAATAAGTTAATGCTTGAAGGATAAAAAATATAATTATTTTAATAATAATATTTTTAATAAAATCAACAAAAAATAATAAAGATTAAATGAAAAAAAAGTACAGTTGAGAAAATGCTCTTAATTAAATATAATAATTTCAAAAAATAATGAAATAAATTTCTGAAGTTAAAAAAGAAAAACTTTTGCATGTTTTATATCTCTTGCTCATTAAAATCATTTCAAAAACGCTAATGTTAATTAGTTAACAATAATGTTACTAACTCTTGTTTGCAGATCTATTTAACTGAATACTTTAAATTGTTTTAAACATTCGTCTTCTTAGTATTAAACAATTTGTTTAATGAAACAAATTTTAAAGAATAAGTTTTAAAATTAAACTTTAAAACATTCAACAATTTGTTTAATGAAGCACTATAAAAATTATTAAATTTATGTAAAATGAGGTTTTTAATAAGTATATATATATATATATATATATATATATATATATTATATATATATATATATATATATATATATATATATATATATATATATATATATATATATATATATATATATATATATTATATATATATATATATATATATATATATATATATATATATATATATATATATATATATATATATATATATATATATATATATATATATATATTATATATATATAGATCTATAGTTTGTTGCCTTTGGGAAGAGCGGAAGGAAAAAAGTGATTCTTACGCCAACACATGCGTCACTTTTAATTACTTTTGACTTTCGTCCAACATTTGCGTGTTGGACAAAAGTAAAAACCATTAATTTAATTACAAATAAATCGTTTTTAAAAAAAGCCACAAAAGCGCAAATTTAATTGACCAGAATGTTTTAAAAACATTCTGAATGTTTTTAACAATATAAACAATGTTTTTATTTTTTTTAATAAAATGTTTTTATTTTTTATTTTTTTAATAAAATGTTTTTATTTTTATTTATTTTTACTGTAAATCATGCGCGGAGTGTTGCTACATCGACTATCTTATAGCCTGACTCGCAAGGGAGTGCTGCTACATCGACTGACAAATAGCCTGACCCGCAAGGGAGTGCTGCTACATCTACTATCTTTTAGCCTGACCCGCAAGGGAGTGTTA
>NC_088928.1:62970000-63107500 GCF_038396675.1 Hydra vulgaris | reverse complement strand
GATAGTGTAGGGTAAATTCCGTGTCTTATAGTATTGGCTCAATTGTGTTACTCCTGGGTGGCATAGTTTGATATGTAGTTGTTGTAGTGTACTAAGATAGGTATTTATGGCAAGACATCTAAAGAGTGCATCTGCTGCAATATTTTCTGGTCCAGATCTATATGAAATATTGAACTGATATTCAGATAGTTCTAAGCGCCATCCTGTAAGTTTGTTACTTTTTTTTTGGAAATTTGATTTTAAGTGGAGTATTTGGGTAAGGTGTCACTAAAGATGTGGTGGTTAGTTGGTCTTTTAGTTGTTTAACGACAGAGAAAGCTTCTTCTGAAAGAGGGATATTTTTGCTTATTGAATCTCGAGAATTAGTTAAGATGATAGTTAGGTTGAAGCAGTTAGGGATCCATTTAACATAGTATGCAAAGAAGCCTATCAAGCTGTTTAATTGTTCAATGTTAGTTGGAGTAGGATAATTTTGTAAGGCCTGGAACCTTTCTGGATCTGGTTTCAGAGTTCTGTTTTGTGTTAGGTGTCCAAGAAAACAAAGTAATGTTTGAGAAAACTTATACTTTTCATTGTTCATTTTCATTCCAAAATTGTTTGCTGCTATTTTAAATGCTGAGAGATTTTTTTCGTGTTTTATTTGATTAGATCCACATATAATAGCGTCATCTAGATAAAGGTAGGTTTTTTTAGTTTGTATTTTGAGACAAAATCATCCATGATGTGTTGAAAGATGGCTACTGCATTTGTGCATCCAAATGGGAGTTTTTTAATTCATACAACTTTTTATTAGCTTAGAGGGCAGTCAATGAATAATCTTTCTTTTTTAGTGGGATTTGGTGGTAAGTATTTTTTAGGTCTATTTTACTGAATATGCTGTTTATAGCTACCTTATTTAGTAGGTCATCTATTCAAGGACATGAGTAAGAATCCAGAGGAGTATGTATATTTATGGTGTTGGAGAAGTCAATAACTAGACAAGGTTTTTTTGATAGGTTTGTGACAAAGTATTGGGCTCTCCTGGGGCTTTGACTGATGTGAATAACATTGTTTAAAAGCAGAGTAATTTCACTATTAATAAAGTCCATATTCAGATTGTGTCGTTGTGAAGGTGTTGCAATTGGATTGAGTTGGGATGTGGTTTCCTATTATTAAGGTACTGTCATATTGGCCAAAAATTTGTGCGTGTGAATTATCTGCAAGACAGATTGATTTACTGACATTTGTGTTAAAGTTAAGATTGTTCTCAGGCATAAAATTTAGATTGTGGCCATATGTGGGATGTTATCTTGGTTGATGTCATTATTACATTCGTAGTTTGTTGTCGCACCTTTTATAGGTGTTTTATTTGGATATTTTGGTTTTATGCTGTTATTTTGAGTTAGTTTGTTACTTAAGCAGGCAGCTGCCCAGTTTCCTTTACTTCCACAGGTATTGCAAGTTGAGTTACGGGCATTGCATTGAGACCTGTCATGTTGTTGACCCCCTCACCAAATACAAGAATGTTTTGTAGCCACAAAAATAGGACGTTGTTCAGGTAGGGAAAAAGTTTTAGTGTCTTTGATTGCTAGTTCCATAATTGTTGCTGTAAGTAAAAGTTTTTCTAGTGAGTGATTAGGTGATTCTAAAAGGCATTGAAAAATCATCGGAGATAAAAGACCAGCTACAAATGCTACACTAATTAACATTTTATTATGTTCATTTAAGGTTAATGGTTTTATAGTAATTTTTCCATGAATTGGTCGACAGACTCAGATTCAAGTTGTTTTGTTGATCTTAGCTTGTGATGCACCATTATAGGTGTAGTTTTTTTTGAAAATTTATTGTCTAAAATAGTTAGCGCATCTTCAAAGTTCAATTGATTCTCAGTTAGTGGGAAAGATTTAGCACCACATAGAACAAATAAAACATCTAATTTATCTGCATCTAATAATTTAGCTTTTAAGATATATGTTTGTAGCATTCTTTTCTAATATAGATATTCTTCTTCTGAGGGTTTATCTTGAAGAGTTTTTTAGAATATTTTATGATCCATTGCGTTAATAAGATAATATAATAAAATTGTTGTACACCCGATCAAGACTAATACAAGTAATTTAGTAGTAAGGTTTTTATTATATTATCTAAAATATAAAGGAACACAGTATATATAATAACACATTATTGCAATAACACAATATCACAATAACAAAAAAAAAGTTGTGTTAATATATCCAGGTTAAAATATTCATGTCTTGTTATAACAAAACTTTCTTCAGAATACTTTCTGAAGCCAGTTGACAATGACAGTACATGAGAATCAAATAAATTGTTTATTTTAACAGCTGTATATTTAGATGATTTACATACATTATACCCAGCAATATAAGCATCATTATGTATGGTTGAAAATTTTTTAACTATAAGTGTGGATTCATTTTCACAGACAAGTTATGTGGCAGTGGTGTAGTGGTAGAGCGCTCACTTCATAAGCGAGAAGTTCCAAGTTCGATTTCCACCACGTCCCCGGTAGTACCACGCTCAACTTGTTTCTCCACACAGCAGCCTTGTTCGTCAAGGTTCGTGTTTTAGAATTATAGAGTTAAGAGAGGGTTATAACCTCAAGTAGTCTATTCATCTGTAGGGGCCTTCTTGGCCTTGGGGAGGTGAATTACAAACAAAACAAAAAAAGTAGATCTTTCCAAATTGCGATACAATTACAATCTTTCCAAATTTTGGGAGACAAAGTTTGGTCAACCCTAAAACTACAATTAAGTCTGGCATGTATTTTACATCATCTTTGATTGCATAATTTGCACAAAAACACTCTTCATATAGTGTAATTTCACTAAAAACAGACATTGGTAACGGTAAGCAAGCAGACATAATTTCAAGACCAGGACCTACATCTACGTTGAGTATAATTTGACAATAATCAAAATAAATTTGATAATAAGCTAATAATTTGACAATGATCAAAATAAATTTGACAATAATCAAAATTTGACAAATCAAGATGTAATTGTCTTTGCTGACGTCATGTAATACTTTTGCAAACATTTTTAAAGTTGTGCAAAATGTGACATTGCTCCTTTGCATGATTACTCTCAAATCGCATACACCAATAACTTGGTGAAGGTCCCAGTTGTAAAATTTTGGTAGGATAGGGAACAAAAAAATGTTGTTTTAGAATAACAGTATGTCCAGAAAGTATTTCTGTAAACAACTTGTGATGAACGGTAATCATCTCTGTTAAATAAATTAAATGAACCATCAATATTGGAGCAAAGATTATTCCACATATTTCCAATAATAAATGAATTAAATGAAAATACTGGTTATCAGTTTCTACAACATTGCCAAGCAACAAACAAAAAATCTTTCTGAACACCAACTTTGCATTATACCTAACTTTTTGTTTTTAGAAACTTGTTTTTCACGTTTTATTGGCAAAGGCCTGTTTTTTTTCAATCAATGCCAAATTTAAAAGTTTGCAGACGGCCATTGAATTCCTTAACAGTCAACAGATAATCAATTAGTAATAAGTGATGAATAACTATTTTTAATTCATACTGTAAACAAACCTCAAGTATTGCATTGAATGTAAGTATGCATTGAATCTAGGCAAATGTTATCAGGAACAGAAAAATACTTGACAAGGGATTTTGTTTATATACACCAGACAATTTAAAATATTCAGTATCACCAAAAAGTACTTGACAATCAGCAATATGACATTCTTTAGTTCTTAAGTCTAGATCGTCTTCATAAAAAGTGTTGTATTTGTTCTTTTGTTGTATAGCAGTTAATTGCAGCTCTTATTAGCATTAACATTTGAACTAAATCCAAAAATATGGTGCAATACAAGGTTGTCTCCAGACCACATAACTACTGCACCAAATATACTAACGTAATTTCTTTTTATATACAATTTTGTGAGCTTTAGTTTTTGAACCTAAAAGAGTTTACTATTTCAAAATCATCACAGTATATTTGAAGCTGAAGAACATTTGGATGTTTTTGATATAAAGGGAGATTCTTATATTGTTCTGCATCACTATAACACGTTTATTTAATGTTACTATCTATTTTATCAACGGTGTACTTTGAAAGCAGCATAGAAATGGTTTCTAGCATAGGAATATATTGCATATTTTTATTTACATAATTTATATTTTTAATAAGCTTTATGATGCATCTCAGATCTGAACCCATTGGTTATTTCAATAGGTGCAACCATTCCTTTTTGTTGTAAGTATTTTCTTAGCAAGTAACGAGATGTAATTAAACTACATTTTACATACTCATTCAATGTCATTTAGAACATCATTTACTCTGCTAGCGTTAGTTTCATTATCGAGTATTGTTTTTTGTACTCTTTCAATTACTGTGGATAAAATATTTTGAATACTTTTTTCCTGCATACTGAATTACAACTTCACTTGTTTTACGACATCTAAGAGTCATTAAAACATCTAAAATCATTTCTTTTTTATTTTCCACATATAATGCCCTTGAAAAAATATTACTACTGTTATCTTTATCAATATGTGCTGCTGTATAAATACCTTGCTGATCTATTAGCTCATCATTGCTTTCCACAGGATAAATGTTTATACTTTCATATTCCATATACGGACCACTTGGATGCTTTCTATATAAATGATTTTTAAGGGCATGGACACAGTCATATGTTCTGCAACAACCACCTTGTCTGCAAGGAATTTTACAATTTTGTGTAATAGAAATACCTTGGCGATAACGAAAATGTTTTAAAAGATCTCTTACAGTCTTTTATGATTCTGAGATTGACTCACAAAATACAGAAAAGTAACCCATTGTTTATACAATCGTATCAAGATGTATATATTAATAAAAATGTTACAAGTAAAAAATGCAAACAAAAAACTTAAAAATATACACAATTTTCAAGTTATTCAAAATTTTAATTTAAAATAGCTACTTTTTAAAACTTCAATTTTTTTTAGTTTTAATGCATGTGTTTTTTGAAAAATTTTTAGCGCATATCTTGTGTCAGCAAAAAAGTAGAATTTGCATTCAACACATCCACTTTAGAACGATGTTAATAAATTTTAACATTAACTTGTGTTAAATGAAAGCAACAAAAGAATAAGTGTTGGTTTTAGACACAAGGTTTTTTACAGTGTAACTGCATTAAGATTTCCTAAAAATAATGAAGAAAAGTGAAAGAAAGTTTAAATATAATGGTTTAAGTGTAATAAGTCTGTACATTTATATAAAACTTTGTTTTATGTGTTTAAAAATATGAATTTATAAATAATTTATATTAGTAACATTAAATAATATATATTAGTTAAACTAAATTTATATTAATGAAGTTTAATATTTTATATTGGTAAAATGATCAATTTTTACAACTATTTTTGTTTGTGCACAGAATCAATGCAAGCTTTTTTTCCAAACTAATTCCAACAAAGTTGCAAATAATAATAAATAGTTGCAATGCAAAGCAAGCAACTACTATTTAAGTTAGGAGTTGCAAGAGAACAAAGAATAACGTTTATTAAAATACAAAAGATTTATTGAGAAGTATTGTTAAAGAGAAAGAAACTGAAGACTTTAAAAACTAACAAAGAAAATGAAGACTTTAAAAACTAACTAAAAATTTTTGCAAATCAAGTTATTAATGCCACCAACACTGAGGTCTGAAGATAAAATGGCTAAATTCAAATTATTCTTACAAAAAGCAAGTAAGTCTGAAGAGTTGCCACAGAGTTTCAGAAACCTTACTACCACCTGACCTCAGAACCATTATATTGAGTTTTAAAGTTGTACCCTCTTTTGGAGATAACAGTAAAAGTTCCATAGCAACTATCATGGAGATATATGCAAAATGCCATCAGTAGAGTAATTGTCTTTGCAGGAAATGATGTAACATAGTGTACTTACTTGCCAGCCTAATATAGGAAGAAGGAGTGTTAGGCTACTTAATAAATTTTTTCTGCCTTTTTTGACATGGTTGGTATATGTTTGAGAGAGTTGCATATAAAGTTCTTTGATTATAGCAGGTTTGAATGTAATACTAAAAAAAAGAGTTGCCTCTTCCACTGTAGTAGGTTTGAATGTAATAAACTAAAAAAATAAAATGTTATTTAATTTTGAATTAATTTAATGTAAAAGTTAATAAAACTAAATTTGTTAATTTTAAAATAATAGTTTATTGTAATATATCATATATTAATATGTTGATTTTTATATATACATATTATTTATGTTATATATATTTATATATGTATAAAATATATCAATGAGTTAATTTATATATATATATATTTATATATATATATATATATATATATATATATATATATATATATATATTTATATATATATATATATATATATATATATTATATATATATATATATATATATATATATATATATATATATATATATATATATATATATATATATATAGGGTGCATCCAACGCCCCATACATTCAAAAATTGATCTGTCCCTATTCTTAAAACTTTCTATTGGTTCTCACAAGACACCCTGTTAAATTTTTTCAAAATTGAATGAGATTTAGGGGGGCCACCTCAAGTCTGAAACTTGCAACAAGACCCTAAACAGAAGGAAAAAAAGTTTTTCAAAAGTATGTCATGTTGGGTCTCAAAAGAAGCGAAACTTTATAAAAATTTCAAAAATAGTTATCATTTTTATGTTAAAAATACCTTGAAAAATTTTTTTGACAAAAACATGAAAAAAAAGGTTTTTTTTAATTTTTTGTTAAAAAATAATAATTTTTATGCAATAAAACTTAGAATAATAATTCTTGTGTAAAATTTTGTTATTTTTGAAATTTTTATAAATTTTTGCTTCTTTTGAGACCCAACATGTCATACTTTTGAAAAACTTTTTTTCCTTCTGTTTAGGGTCTTGTTGCAAGTTTCAGACTTGAGGTGGCCCCCCTTAATCTCATTCAATTTTGAAAAAATTTAACAGGGTGTCTTGTGAGAACCAATAGAAAGTTTTAAGAATAGGGACAGATCAATTTTTGAATGTATGGGGCGTTGGATGCACCCTAATATATATATATATATATATATATATATAAATATATATATATATATATCATTTATGTTATATATATTTTTATATATAATATATATTAATGAGTAGTGATATATATATATATATATATATATATATATATATATATATATATATATATATATATATATATATATATATCACCGCAATTTTTTTTTATTACTTAATAGACTGCCTGCCCCAACCAAACCCTCAGTCGATGAAGCAGCTCTCCCTTGGGAGTCAGGCTATAAGGTAGTCGATGTAGCAATACTCCGTTGCTAGTTAGGCTATTTGTCAGTCAATGTAGCAGCACTCGGTTGCGAGTCAGGCTATTTGTCAGTCGATATAGCAGCACTTTGTTCCGAGTCAGGCTTTAAGATAGTCGATGTAACAACACTCCGTGTATGATTTACAAAAAATAAAAATAAAAACATTTTATAAAAAAAAATAAGAATAAAAACATTGTTTTAAAAACATTCAGAATGTTTTAAAAACATTCTGGTCAATTAAATTTGCGTTATTGCAGTTTTTTTAAAAATTGTTTAATTTGTAATTAATTTAACGATTTTAACTTTCTGACAACATGCAAATGTTGGACGAAAGTCAAAAGTAATTAAAAGTGATGTATTTGTTTGCATAAGAATCTTTTTTTTCTTTCCGTACTCCTAAATACTACAATCTATCTATATATATATATATATATATATATATATATATATATATATATATATATATATATATATATATATATATATATATATATATATATATATATATATATATATATATATATATATATATAGATCTATAGTTTGTTGGCTTTAGAAAGAGCGGAAGGAAAAAAGTGATTCTTACGCCAACACATACGTCACTTTTAATTACTTTTGACTTTCGTCCAACATTTCCGTGTTGGACGAAAGTCAAAACCATTAATTTAATTACAAATTAATTGTTATATAAAAAAACCACTAAAACGCAAATTTAATTGACCAGAATGTTTTTAAAAACATTCTGAATGTTTTTAAAAATATAAACAATGTTTTTATTTTTATTTTTTTTAATAAAATGTTTTTATTTTTATTTTTTTTAATAAAATGTTTTTATTTTTATTTTTTTTAATAAAATGTTTTTATTTTTATTTTTTTTACTGTAAATCATGCGCGGAGTGTTGCTACATCGACTATCTTATAGCCTGACTCGCAAGGGAGTGTTGCTACATCGACTATCTTATAGCCTGACTCGCAAGGGAGTGCTGCTACATCGACTGACAAATAGCCTGACTCGCAAGGGAGTGCTGCTACATCGACTGACAAATAGCCTGACCCGCAAGGGAGTGCTGCTACATCGACTGAGGGTTTGGTTGGGGCAGGCAGTCTATCATTATTAAAAAAAAAAATTCCGGTCTTGCATTTTAATTTTTACTTTTTGTCAACAAAATATGGAAAAAACTTTCGGACAACATCTAAGGGTTCTATATATATATATATATATATATATATATATATATATATATATATATATATATATATATATATATATATATATATATATATATATATATATAGAACCCTTATTGTTCCATATTTTGTGTTCTATATATATATATATATATAGAACACAAAATATGGAACAATGACAAACTTTTTAATGTCATACTTCATAAAAAACTCTTAATATCTACTATGTCCTCTTTTGCCTTAATCACAGCCGATGTTCGCCGGGGAATAGATTCATACAAGTTAGTTATAAAATCCTAGGGTATGTTGTGCCATTCTCTTTGAAGTACTTCAAAACATTCTTCAGCATTTCGGGTAGCATGTTCAACCTTTTTTCTGTCCAGGTAATCCCAAATATGCTCAACTATATTCAAATCTGGACTCTGGGGAGGCCAGGTCATTAATTTAAGTACTCCTTCATCTGCCATTTCGATTAAATAATTTTTTGCCGCTCGGGAACTATGGTTTGGGTCATTGTCCTGCTGCAGAATAAAATTATGACCTATTAGTCTCATTCCAGATGATACAGCATGGTGCCTTATGATATCCACTTAACATTCCTGGGTGAGTACCCCCCCCCCTATTTTGATCAAATCACCTACCCCAGCTAAAGATAAACAGCCCCAAACTTGTAAAGAGTCAGCTCCGTGTTTAATAGTAGGGTTTAAACACTCAGGCTGATAGGCTTCTCCAATTCTTCTTCAAACGTATTGGCGTCTTTTCGTTCCAAAAATTTCGATTTTGGACTCATCGGTGTACAGAAACCGATTAAACATTTCCTGGGCTCAATCTTTGTATTGTTTTGTATATTTAAGTTGTTTTGCTTTATTGCCACACCGTAATAATGGTTTTCGAATTGCAACACACCCTCTTAAATCTAATTTGAGTAGGTGTCGTTGAATACAAGAAGAGCTGACATTTTCCCCAGTTGCTGTGTTAATGTCTTTTGCCAACTTGGTTGATGCTTTTTTTTCTATTTATTAAAAAAGGGTTTTTAAATATTTATTGTCATCTTTTGTTAGCTTAGGAGGTCTACCACTTTTCTTTCTATCTTTAAGGGAGCCAGTTTCAATAAACTTTTTAATGATTTTTGTAACAGCAGTCTTCGAATATCCTTTTTTTTAATGTAGTTATTATGACACGTTGTTTTAATAAATAAACAAAACAAATCCCTTATGTTCCCTCATCAATTTTGTTTATTTATTCAAAATAATATATTCTTTCAACTTCTTTTATATATTTTTAACCTTAAGTATGCTTCAAAAAAATTACATAGAAAAAAAATTGTAAAAATGTCTAATTATACAAGTGGTCTAAAACATAGTATTCACAGTACTGTATATATAATATATTAATAAGATTTTTAAATTTCTTGCTTTTAGTCTTTAATATTGTTAACAAAATCAGTGTAGAGGAAACGAAGAAAAAAATTGAGTTGTACAAAAAAGAAAATGAAAGATTAATAAAGAAGAACCAATCAAAACTTGTAGGTCATTTATTCCTTTTGAATTTTTTTGTTTTAAAATTGTTTTTAGTGTTACTTTGTTATTGTTCCGTTGTTTTGTGTATTAGTAATATTGTTCTTTGCAGTTGGTGATGTTTTTAATAATTTTTTGCAACAAAATGAATGTTTTAATGAGTTTCTTTCTGCAAGCAACAGGTTCATCATTAAGTTTTACTAAATTAAAACCCTGAGGTCTTGATTTGCCAACCAAAAAAGCTAAGGTAAAGCATCCCTGATAAAATGTTATTTGCTATCTTGACTCACCAAATATATTTTTGAAATTATTTTTTAAAACAGGAGTCAAAAATTGCATTTGTAGCATCAATTAGAGTTACTAAGAATTAATAAAGAATGTTAAAGAAATTTGTTGACAGAAGACTATAGAAAAAAAAAACTATAAATCATCAGGTTCTAAATATAAATAAAAACAAAGTTATACATATCAATTATCAAAAAACATTAAACCTGGAGAAAGTTATGCTATGTCAACATGTTTTCATTACAAAATTTGTGAGAAAAAAATGACTGTGTCTAGCTACGTTTACAATGTATTTTTGCACTTTGCCTAAAAAGTTAGTTATAGTAATATCATATTATAGTTAATTATGGAGGTTAAAGCCATAATATGCAGTTGGTTATAGAGGGTGAATCCATAATATGTGGTTATTGTGGAAGGTAAACCCTTAAGATATAGTAAGTAGAGTATGTTATATAGAGCCAAAACATAGTTAATAGGACTAATTTTACACTCAATAGAAATATTACTTAACAGAAAAATGATGTTAACTAAAAGGCTTTCAACTAAAATTAAAATATTTTAAATTAAAAGAATGGTGCCGTTAGTTGGTAATCACTGTTATAGATTCAAGATATATCATTGAGAGATTAGGAATGTGGGCAGTAGCAAGTAAATTACAACATTTTTTAGGCCCAAAAAATATGTTACTAAAAATTGTGTCAATATCTGAGTCAGTTTAAGTAATAAGTTTAGAGTATAGAGATTAGTTTAATTTTATGATTTATCACCATACTACCATCAACTTTTATTTGGTTTGAACAATAAATCTTTTGAATTATTTGAAGAGTTTATTGCTGAAAAATATCTTGCAAACACTTATCACACGTCAAGTTTCACCTCCCAAGGCCGAGAGGTGGCCCTCTTGGCATCTTTCATGAAGATTTTAATGAATTGTAACTGATATGTTATGAATTGCAACTAATATGTTCATGATATATTCTGATAGGTTCATGCGATGATAAAATGATTGCTATATTTTCTTTTTTTTTTAAATCAGTGATTTTACTGGGTACATACTCTATGGATGCCCCCTAACCTAGTTGGACCTGGTCACAAAGCACAGTTGATATGAGAGAGATTAAAAAAGCCAGATTTTTTTTTTTTACATCTTCGCTTCCAACAAGGCTGCAAGCAGCCACTAATTAAAGTTCGAAGTTACTGAAAGAGAAAAGATGAAGATTGTAGAGCAATATAACGATTGACAAACGACTTGAAAGATTGCAAATTATATAAGTCAGGAAAGCAAGATGAAGGAAACAAATTCCAAAGAGCTGATGTTTAAAGAAAAAAACTAGACGAATAAGCCTTTTTAGAGCACTTAGGAACAGTGTTGTCCATCAAGGACAACTTTTATGCTACGGTTGGAAAGGAAAGATTCAATGATCTTAAAGGTAATGCCGGATACACCATAAGAAGAAAGCTTATGGAGAAGACCAGCATGCCAAACTTTATCAAACGCTTTTGAAATGTCAAGAGCGGTGGCCTTAACCTCTCCACCTTCATCTAATGCACAATAAAACCTGTCAGTTATTACTGTTAGCAAATCAGCTGTAGAACGAGAAGATCGAAATCCATATTGATGGTCAGAAAGTAAGTTATTAGATTCAAGATGAGAAATTAAGTGTTTGTTAATTAAAGATTCAAAAACCTTGCTTATGATAGGAAGAAGACTTATGAGACGGTAGTTAGACGAATCAGATCACTCTCCAGAATTTTTGAAGTTAGGGATAACAGATGCCGCTTTCAGCAGGCTGGAAAACAAGACTCTGATAAGCACTTGTTGAATAGTTTTGAGAGTATAGACAACTGCTCCGGAGAACACTTCTGCAAGAAAATAACAGGTATGTTGTCCGGGCAACAAGCTGTAGAAGAGTCTAAGCAGGAAATCACTTTAGATACAGATGCTGGAGTGATATAAATTTCAAGCAATGGATCAACCTGTTTGTTGGCAATATCAGGTAGAACGCAACTAGTGGAATCAAGAGATGATACTGATGAAAAGTTTTTATCAAACAATTTAGCTTTGTCTTTAGGTGAGGTGACAAAGTCTGAACCATACAAGAGAGGTGGAATTATAGATTTACCCTTATTATTGATATTATTAAAGATTCTCCAGAAGTCACGAGAGCCTAATTTTTTAGATGAAATACGAGATTTCATGACCTGAGAATAGCAGGCTTTGGCGTTAGACAAAACCTTTTTACAATTGTTTCTAGCAGTAATAAACAGACTTCTGTTTTCTGGAGAATTGTTTTGCTGATAAATATGGAAGTAACGGTTTGGATTGGCAATCGTAGCAGCACAGTGTGAAGAAAACCATGGAGGAGAGTGAGGCTTGACCTGGAATCGTCGAGAAGGAATAAAAGATTCCATGCCAGCCTGCATCCACGAAGTTATGTAAGAAGCACATTTGTCGACAGGAAGACGAAAGATTTCTACCCAAGGGCCATCACGAAGAAAATCACGGAAAGAATCCCAGTCAGCTTTACTGTAGTTGTAAGAGGTTCGATAATAGGGGGATTCAGGTGATGAAGAAGAATGAGATATTAGTTTTAAAGAGATCAAACTGTGATCAGAAGTACCTAAGGGTGAATGTGGAGAAACTGAGCACTGACTAGGATCAGAAACAAGACATAAGTCAAGTAGAGAAGGTAAATGATTAGGGTTGTCAGGAAAGCGAGTTGGAAAGTTGACTATTTGAGTTAGGGATTGAGAAAGGCAAAAGTTGTGGGCTTTAATGCCTGCAGAGTCACTGACACTAGAGCCAAGCCATTCAGAGTGGTGAGCATTAAAGTCACCGACAACAACTATATTAGCTGATGGATAAAGAGAAAGGGCTTGGTCAATATGATCAGAAATAACATCAAAAAGAGTGCAGTCTTGAGATGAAGGAGAGCGATATAGAACAAAGAGAAAGGCAATAGAGTGAAGTGGTGCTAAACGAAAGCACATGAAAGAATAGTCTGTGGATTCAAACCTAGTTTCACAACAATTGGGTGAATTCTTACGAATGTAAATTTCGAGGCCAAGCATGTGACTATTGCAGTCTTAACGAATTAGAGGAAGATAACCATCAACACTAAGATCACAAGATGAAACAGCCGAACTCAAATTAGTCTCACAAAGAGCAAGTAGGTCTGGTGAACTTTGCAAGAAATAAGACTCAATAGAAGAAAAGTTACTTCGAAGACCACGAATATTAGTGAATGATAGGTTTAGAGAACTTAGTGACGATGATGGTTTTTTGTGTTTTATAGTTTTTGGTACTTTATTCATTTTTAAATTAGATTGAAGAACTTGACTCAAAGCATAGATAGTACTCAGAACACTGTTTAATAGCCCAAGCAATTGCCTCATTATTACTAATAAACCCTAAGCCGTAACAAAGGGCTCCAAATGTGGCCTTTGCAATGCACACCAAAAGTACAAACAGGGACACCACCCATGCGCAACATGGCACTGTTAATACTTTGATATTTTTCAGCTGTTGATAGAATCAGCCTCTCTGAGAGCTACCACAGAGTTCGGGAAACCTGACTACCAGCCAGCCTCAGAACCATTAAACTGAGTTTTAGAGCTGTACCCTCATCAGGAGATAATAGAATGAGTTGCCTAATCATAAAAACAGAGACACAAGCAAAACCCATGCATTGAGTTAAGAAGATCCAGCATTCAACATCCTTCACTGGAAGCAATGTATTAAAAATACATCTGTGCCAGCTTAATAGATTAAGGAAGGGGTGCGAGGCTGGTCAACAGATAAAGACTAGGTAGGCCTCCTAGGTAAAGACTTTAGGGGTAAACAGAATCTGTTTACCCCTAAAGTCTTTACCTAGGAGGCCTTCTACAAGACAGTAGGCGGATGCATTTAACATCTGCCTAAGATGAGTATTTTTATAGAGACACCATCTCTAGCCTTTACTCAACCAAGAGCCCCAAGGCAGAGGGTGTTTTAAGTGGGAGTTGGCATCTCCTAGCCTTTGCCTAAAAAGGTGTATCCTACAAGGCAGCAGGAAATGAAGCAGATTGTACTGGGTTACATGTTACCAGTAGCAGGATAACCTGATCTGACTGTATGGCTGTGATTATCTGACTGTGATGGCTGAAATTGATTTTTAAAGTTTATATAAAAACTTAAAAGCTTTCACTGTGTTTACTTTTTCAGAGCACATAGGGGTTGTTTTTTTTTTTTTTTTTTCAATTTTTTACATTGTTTTTTTAACCCTATAATTGTAAAACATGTACATTGATAAACAAGATCACTGTGCAAAGAGACAAAATATAGAATTTGTAGGTATTTTAATGAGTTTCTTAATTCAGGGTTCATGGCACTCAGGGAAAACCTGGAAAACCAGGAAAAAGTTTTTAAATTCTGAAAAATCAGGGAATACCTGGAAAATTCAGGGAACTTTTTTTGAAAATCTTTAAAATCAGGGAAAACTCAGGGAATGTTTTTTAGTTTTATATAAGATTACATGATAGATACAAGTTGTTATTTTTGAAAATATATTTTTTATATTTATTGGACTTTTATGGTTTCGTTTCCTTATTAAACTACTTTTTATTACTTAAAAACCTTCCTTTAACAGATTGCTATCTATTAATTAAGAAGAAGTATTTAACTCCTTAAAAAATTCTAATAAAATTATTAGGTGAACATGGATTCAGTTGTGAAAGTATTATATCCTTCAACATTAACAAGGAACATTATATACTTTTCACCACCCAAACTCAGGGAAAAAGTACTTTAAATGAAAATGGGTGAAAACCAGGGAATACTCAGGGATAACTCAAGGAAAATGGATTTCTAAAACTGCCATGAACCCTGTAATTTGTTTACTGCAAACAACTATCCCAAACTGCGATAGTGTTTTTGCAGTATGTATGCCACAGTATTGTAACTCGCAATACTATGGACATTCCTATATTAATGAATGACAACTCTAAAGAGCAAGAAAGCGGTTGACTATTTTTGTTTTCTAGTAACTCCTAACTTAATAGTGGTTGCTTGCAGCCTTGTCGGGAATTAATTAGTTATATAAAAAAATTTGTCTGGTTTAACTTTAATATTAAAGGAAATAGTCCAGTTTGACTAAAATATCAAGGTAAATTTGTTTTTATGAATTTTGATAATATCATTTTTCTATCATAGAACCAGGAGGAGGCAATGTATTTGGCTATTCTTCAAAATGAAAAAGAAGATTATGCAAATAAAAGAAAAAAAATTATTCAAGAAGAATTAGACACAGAGAAAAGAAAATGTAAAGAAAAAGAAAATTTGATTAATGACTTGGTAAGTTTTTTTGTTTTTTTTTTATTGTTGCTACGGAATCCGTTGATGTATAAAAGTATTTACTAAGATCAAAACTGATTTGTAAAATTATCTAAAATATGTAGCAGTAAAGATGCATGGCATGCTGGTAGATGACAACCTGCTGAAAAGTAACTTATTGAGCTGGGTTTAAAAATATTAGGTTAAGGGCAGGTCTACCGACCCAAATAAATTTTTTATTAATTTTCAATAAAAATTCTCTTTAAATTTAAAGTGTGTACTATCTTAATGTTGTCTTGATGTTGTTTTTTTTTGACAGTTTTGTCAGACAAAATCTAAATCAAAACAAATTTAGCAAGGCAGTTTTAGTAAGGCAAGTTTATCTGATGGTTTGTGCTGGCCATCAACATTTACATAAACATTTTTTAAAAAACTAAATTATGGAAAAATTAAAATGATTCTTATAGTTGTTTTAATTAACTCAGTGTTTTGTTCTTGTTCAGTTTGTTGCACTCATTTTAATTTGCTTTTGTTTTTTGCTCTCCCATAGTTTCAAGAATTTTTTTTCCCCAAATATGTTTCTTTACTCCCTTAGTTTTTCAGTTTATGTTTGGTTTCATTTCAATGTTTCGAATGTCAATTTTATAAGGTTTTACCCTTACTGTGAAGAATGTTCACAATTTCAAAAGTTCAAAATTTTCACCTACTTATTTGAAAGCGAGAAATAAGATTTAGTAAGTGATGGTTAAGATTTTAAATATTGTTTAAAGAAGATTTTTCAGCAGAGATGCATTGTCCAAGAAAGCACTCCAGATTTGAAAGTCACAAAAAGATAGTTTCTTCCTGGTTTTTGGTATCCATGAGTTCCAAAAATGTAATGAAGTTTGTAGACTACTTATAGGGAAAAAGTTTAGAATTTTAGGTTAGAGGAACAATTAACTTTCGAAATTCCACGTTTAATAACAATAAGTTTCAAGTTTTTTTTATTTATTATAATGTTATTGCTGTCCCCAAGGCTGTGAGGGCCATTGCAGTCAACACAAATTTTGATAAACAAGGCCGCTACGTGGAGAAACAAGTTTAGCGCGTTACTGCCTAGGATGTGGTGGGGATTGAACTCAAAACTTCTCGTTTACCACTACCGCATATCAGTCATTAAACCTTGTAAATCGTTTTCTTATTGCAGATCGTAAGTCACCCAAGTTTTAAAGTCTGAGTCCTTTTGTTATTCGGCATCCCTGCTTATCAGTTATCGACACTATAAGACACCTCTTTTTAAATATAATTATATCTATCATATTTTATAATCTATATATATTTTTTTAATTGATAAGTTTTTTAAAAAACAAAATTTTGAAACTGAAACTTCAATGGAATTCTGCAATTAATATTTTCAAGTTTAATCTAGGTTGTTGATAAACCAAATTTCAAATTCGGCATCGAAGTCAAAACTGAAGTCAATTTTGCTTTTTTATACAAGAACTGATTTTAACAGCTTCTTTAATATCAGTTCTTAGCTACGACTCATTTAAACTCTGATTGATAGGATTTGGTTTAAAATCAACAGTTCAAACTCTTCAAAAAATAGCTTTCCAACTTGAACTTAATTGACAAAGCCATAAAACTTACACTTAACAATCTTATCTGTTATAAAGAAAAAATGTCACTTTTAAAACCTTCTGAAAGTTTAAATTTCCTTATATTGGATGAATTCTTAATTCTTTTAATATCAATGAAATTAATATTTAAAAATATTGTAAAGATAGCTTTAAAGACTTACACTTTACACCTTTCAAATTTATTAGTATGCTTTCATCAAACGGCCTCTTACTCAACAATTTAAAATCCTTTGTTGTATGTCCCCGCTGTTATGCTGTAAACATTAGTGAAACCACAATATATTACACAAATTCTACTAATCTTTATTTTTTTTTTTTTTTTTTTGATTATAGTGTTTTATATAGTTTTCTCTACCGATGAGCTCAAAATTAAGGAAGATATCCACATTGAGATGGAAAAACTTTCACTTAGTAACCACAGTTTCACTTAGTAACCATAGTTTCACAGTTTAAAACGTTATCTTAATTTTACTATAATTTATTATAACAATTTTGTTTTATTCAACGTTACTATAACAATTTTAATTTTTTTTTTACCCTGTAGGAGTAGTTTAAAGATTTTCATTTAAGTTTTTAAATATTTTATGTGTTTTTTATTTTTTTACAGAAAAATGAATTAAAAAATAAATTCAATCATGAAGAGATCAGAAAATGTGTGTATGAATTCTATTTAGATTACAGAAATGTTGTTAAAAAATTTACTTATGACCACTTTAGAATTGAGAATATATCTAAAAGTATATAAAACGTAACCCTGCCAACTTGCCAAAATTGCGTTCTATCAAAAATATTTGGAGTATTTTAAACAGCATCTACAAAATTATTTGGCATGTAGAAAGTCTTAAACAATTAGGTTCTAGGATCAAGTATCGTCTCACTAAGATGGATAATAGTTGATATCTACTATAGCATATTTACGTGAGCTTATGCTCATTTGTTTTGCTTATCTATACGGCTTTTTTTAGGAAAAGAAAAAGAGTAATGATGAAAAGATCGCTGCCCCATCCCAAATTCTCAGTAGATGTAGCAGCACTCCACTGCGAGTTAGGCTATTTGTCAGTCGATGTATGTACTGAAGCCCCCGGCAGCAGGCTATTTCAGTATGACGTCTCACTACTCACCTAAATCAGCAGTATAAGATATATGTTTATATATGTAATATTTATGTACAAAATGGTTGTTTTTTAGATTTATGCTAATGCACCTGCTGAAGAGGTAATTGCACGGCATGTAAACGTCAAACGTCGTAAAGAGGAGGAAGAGGCTAAAAAATCATTTTTTTTCTCCGAAAAAAAGGTAACGCATTTTACTTTTTTTTTTAAATAAAAAGAAGAAATATTTAAACGAATAACGAGTTCTTTCATTTGTTTATTAGAAAAATTTAAAACTAGTGAGTCAACCTATAATAGAAGCTCCATTATTTGAATATAAGGCTCCAATTATTGAGTGGTTTGGACCTACTCCTCCAGACGAAACTGATATTATCAAAATTGGGTAAGATACTTCTAGAAAGTGCTTTCTTATTCAAAGATTGCCTAAGTTTGAAATTTAAATAAGGTACTTTATTTTTAATCTTTAATTTAGGTATTTAAAACATATTCGGTCTGCGCAACCTGCTGAAAGAGCTGGTGGCTACACCGAATCGATTGCTTGCAGACGAGCATTGCAAGAAGCATTTGATTCTCTTTTCATATAATAGCGAGTTTCATAATAATCTAAAATAATTTTATTGAGTTTACAAAACCTACAGTTATTTCAATAAAATGTATTTTTTATTGATTTAGTTAATCGATAAGTTAGTAGTTTTAGTATATCTTCTTTTTTAATGGACAATTCAAAACCAGGATACTTAGGCTTGTCTCTTGAAGTTAGTAAAATTGTTTTTATACAACATACTTATAGATGATTTGTTTTAGTCTTGACCCAAACCCTTATTAGATTTCAATCAATGTGTCTTCCCTTACCTTTTTCTCATTACTCTAATAAAAAAGTAAAAATGTATACACAAAATAAATAAAATGAAATTACTTGGTATCAAAAAAAAATTCATTCTGGCAAAGTAAATTTAAAACATTTCTGAACAAATTTATTTACTGTTAATTAAAACCTATTTGAAAGTATTAGTACATAAAACAAAGTTCAAGAATCTGTTATATAATATAAAGATATAAGACAATTTTGATGTTCTTGTATAATATTTTAAAAAGTTTCTTGATAAATGTGGCTATTGTATATTTAAAGGAGATATTTACTGACGTAATTGTATTTCAGTAAGGGTGTATAGCTTATATTTTTTTAAACAGTAAACATTGAACTTGATGATTTGATCTTAGAATCTCTATTATAAAAAAGATATAAAAAAACTTGTAAAAGTTCAAAAAAGACCAACTAAATTGATACCAGAATTAAGACATCTGGGATATAATCAAAGACTTAAAATATTAGATTTAACAACTTAGAAGTTCAAAGACCAAGAGGTGACTTATCCAATAATATAGATTATATAAAGGTTTTGAATCTATTAATATGAATAAAGTCCATATACAAATGCATTCAATCAATACACCAAGTCCAGCATTCAATATTAGAGGCTATAAACATCGTGTTAAAGCAGAGTTAGTTAAAAATTATTTAAGGAGACAACGCTTCCTTACAAACAGAGGTGTCTTTGGATAGAATAGTTTACCGGAACGGTAAACTATTCTATCCAAAGATTTAAACTCTTTGACTGTAGACTCAATAGTCTACAGTCAAAGAGTTTAAATCCAGACTTAAGCTGATTGACTTGCAATTAATATAGAACAAAAAAAACAGGTTGCAGTCGAATTTTTAGGCAACTATTGTTTTGGCTGTCATAGATATTACCTGGCGTTCTATCTCAACAGCATTTGAATTATTAATTATTATGATGGACCCAATTGTTTAAATCGAATAAATTGTTTTTAAATACCAATAAAACTAAATACACTTCATAAAGAAACAGATATTCTTTTAAAACTTCCGGACCTTTTTTATACAAAACAAATTTATAAAAAGAGAGCTAGATAAAGTTTTAAGGTGTGGTACTGGATGAAAATGTAACCTGAAGGGTCGATATAAGTGATGTGAAAATAAAATATCAATAAAACATTGGTATAATGTACAAAGTTAAGCAGCTATTAAATCTTGTTTGAAAAACCTGTACTTTTCTCTTATTAGTTGCTACCTTAATTATGCAAACGTTGCCTGGTGCAGCGAAAGTTAAATAAAATTCTCAAGCAAACGAAAACAACAAAAAAGGATTATCTCAAACGAAGATCGTTTCTCACTTAATTACTATATAATAAGCTCAATATTTTAAATATTTAATATATAAAAGTTAAGTACTAATTTTTAATTTATGTGATATTTCAGTCTGTTTAACTCAGACGTAAAATACAATAAAAATGTCACAAAAACATACAACACGATTAGAAAAGTAAAACTTGATACGGTTATGATTACAACAGAGTTTGTAAAGTTCAAAAGTATAACCATGATTACTTAAAAAAGAATATTTGATAAATCAGTGTTTATCATTAAGATTTTTATAACCACAGAATTACTTTAGCCACTACTTTAACCACGGTTGCACTATATCATCAGCATAAAGCTTAGGTTTTATGTAATTGAGCAAAAGCTGTGCTACAAAAAATTTTAACATTCATTTCGTGTAGTCGAGTAAAAATAGCTCTGTAAAAATTTTTTTTTTTTTTTCAATTTTATTTAGTTGAGTGAAAATTTAGCATATTTTGGGCGTATCTCGCATATTTTGTCATACAATGTAGGGTAGGGTGAGGTGACATGGATTGTAAGGGTAATATGGATATATTCAATAGTACGCATGGAGTAAGTTATCTATACATAATGCTAAAACCTGAAAATTACCAACAGTTTATACACATAATTAGCTTCTTTTTTTTTGCATTAACAATGTTTATATTTGATTTAAATAAATAGTTAAAATGTAAAAACATTCTATTTTGAAAAAAATATAAAAAACATTACGTTTCAAAACTTTTGCCTGCAGACTTCAGTAAGATTACTTATTCAAGAATAATGATGTAAATTTATTAGTTGGACCACGATATAACAACATGTAAAATTAATTTAATAAAATAAATTTTATTTGTTTTATTATCATGTTTTACTTTAAAATCAATCTTTAAAGTTAATTTTATAATATTTAGATAAATAATATGACTGAAATATATTATCATGCCTAAAGTAAAGTATCAATGCAAGACTATTGGTACATACAATCATAGCAAATTAATGACTGCCATACAGCTTGATAAGGAAGCGGAGTATATTATGTATCAAAGCCTTCTGGCCAAAAAGAGCAAAATTTTAACAGCTCAAGATGTTGTCGCAAGGTTGCAAGAAAAAGAGAAGAATAAAACTAAAAAGAAGACTGTATCATTAAAAAAAAGAAAACTCCTAGTCATAAAGCAATAGTATGACCTTTTAAATTCACGAAAAGCAATAAGTGTGATATATGTATCAAACATATTATAATTATATGTATTACCCCACCAGTGGCGTAATATGGATATATGAAAGGTGTTGTTAAAAATGAATTAGCAAGTTAGCTATTGAAACTATATTTATATTCTACTCATTGTGAAGTTATTGCATACACCCTGAATGTAAAGAAAAATAACAAAAGTTTTTACGGTGGTTATTAACTTAGAAAAAAACTTATATAAAAAAATATATTTAAAATTCTATCCATATTACCCCATCCCGCTCAATTGTTTTTGTTCAACTGCTAAATTAAAAATAATGCGTTTTTAATGTAACTGGGTTGCGCATTCCAACGGAGAAAATTGTAATAAACTTTATAGCAAATACTAAAATGGTTACTAAACTTTAGAAATGGTTCATAACTTTAGGAATGGTTTATAACTTTAGAAATATTGAACGGTGGAAGATGGTTTATAACTTTAGAAATATTGAACGGTGGAAGATGGTTTATAACTTTAGAAATATTGAACGGTGGAAGATGGTTCATAACTTTAGAAATATTGAACGGTGGAAGATGGTTTATAACTTTAGAAATATTGAACGGTGGAAGATGGTTTATAACTTTAGGAATATTGAACGGTGGAAGATGGTTTATAACTTTAGAAATATTGAACGGTGGAAGAAAACAACATAATGCTATTAGTTTTTCCTAAAAAGTACCTTTCTAAAGTAAGTTTCTAAAAATCTTTTTTCGAGATAAAAAGTTGAAAGAGGCTACCAGCCCTCCAGTGTCGTCAGCAATTTTACCATATTTGTTATTAACTGCAGAAACGCTAAAAGTTTTAGAGCTCTAGCTTGCCTGAACGGAAGTAAAGTCTGAAAGTGAAAAATCAATCACAAGATACCGAGACAACAAACAAACAACACATTAAATAAAAGGTTGTAAAAAATTGCTGATTTTTCCTGTTGTGCTTTGTGATTTTAACAAATAGTTCGTTATTCTCTTTATTTCTTGGTAAATCAGTGAAGTATTTTGAAACAAAAAGCCCAAGATTATAACAAACTTTATAAATCTATTAAAATTTTCTTTTTTTTAAATTAACTTTAAGTTAATCAATAAAAAAGGTAAATATCGATTGGCTAGACAAACATTTTTTATACCAACGGCAAACTCAATAACCTCACTACCGATAATTTACTGATTGCCAGAGTATCGGTTAACCTCGTATTTCTTTACTCCAATGTAAAAACTGAAGAATAAGGAGAAAGCCATTCTTACATTAAGAAACGTATTTTCAAATTTATATTTAATAAAATATCTAATTTATATAAAAAAAATGAAATAAAAGCCAACTAGACATAATTTGATGAAAACGTTTTTTTGGTTGAAAAAAAAAACATTATTGGGTATTTAATTTGGTAACAATGAGAACACGGAGAGCCTGATCGAAAGATGTACATACGGCCAATCCAGTCTAAAATTAAAATTTAAGATATTTTTCTTAAACTTATTCTTATTATGAAAACAAAATTTTTAAAAATTATTTAAAATTTTAGGCATCTTGCCACCTTAATTTCAAAGTAAATCAAAAATTTTAATTTAAAAATTATTTGATTCAATAACCTTTTCAGGGCACCAATCAAATGATGCTATAGGTTGTGTTGAAAGAGTAACATTTTGTAACTTAGCAACAGTTCCAATCACACCAATCAGCATTCCATCAGAATCTTCGGAAGTGCGAGATGACGGATAAGAGCTACATAATTCAAATATAAAAAAATGTTGATTCAAAACTTTGAATTACAAATACTTTTTTATAATTTACAGACTTACTATTTCCAGAGATTGAGGGACCCTGTGCCACCAGTAGTCATAAAGATGTCGCGATTTTGAGGAAGATGTTTCACAGACCATATTGTTGAGTTATGAGCCTATACATTATTAAAAACTTTAAAAAACATTTTAACTATTAAATAATTTAAAAAAAAAATTAAGAAAAGTTAAGATGAGGCAGAACACAAAAATTCGAAAATTTATAAATTATTTTGGAGCATTCTGCAACTGAACGAAAAAGTAACGTACCAGTGGTCAAATATTAGAACTTTTTAAAATAAACGAAAAAACTAAATGCAAAAAAGATTTCAAGTGGTACCACTACAAACTAAATGCAAAAAAATTTCATGTGGTAGTGGTGTAGTGGTAAAGCGCTAGCTTCAGAAGCGAGAGGTTCCGAGTTCGATCCCCACCACGTCCCTGGTTGTACCGCGCTCAACTTGTTTCTCCGCGCAGCGGCCTTGTTTGTCGAGGTTCGTGTTTCGGAGTTATAGAGTTGAGAGAGGGTTATAACCACTATTGAGTAGCCTCCTCATCTGTAGTGGCCTTGAGGAGGTGAATAACAAAAAAAAAAAAAGTAAAATTTTTGAAAATCATCTGTTAAGAACTTTGGCATATAAACTTGACACGAGTAGTAAATAACTGAGAAAAAAACAAAATAAATAAGAACTAATTTTTAGACAAAGTAAACTAATAAAAAATAAAAACTAATAAAAAAAGAAACATTAATTTAATGACAAATATAGACAAAGCACATAAACAATGTATAGACACATCCCCATACCGTAACACAGTGGGCAAGAATTCACTTTAACTGGACGAAATTGATAACTAAATAATATTAGGGCTATATTCAGTAAAATTAAGATGACAACTAATATGATGTCTGCGCTTCCTATGAAGGTATTTTTTTAATTTTGTTGCTATGGATACCTATATTTTGCTTAGCAACAACCTACTTTTGGCATATGCTTATATTTTACGTGGTAAATCCACTAAATTTGGCATGAGTACCAATATGAGATAGCGCTTCTAATAAGTGATAATTTTTTTTATTTAATTACTATGGATACAAATATTACTTGGTTACCAGATAATTTCTTTAGTTACAAAGAGGTAAATCGATTTTTGAATACACTTTTTCGGATTTTGACTCGATAATTTTGAATAACTATTAAACATTTAGGTAATTAATGTTTTAGCAAAAATAAAAACAAAAAATAGTGCAAGAAAACAGGCAATAATAAATAACATCAAAAATTTATAGAACAAAACCATTTGAAGATTGTTTAAGTAATTGTAAAACATTTGAAAGAAATGTTTCATGATTTGTTCGGTGTGATGTTGATTTACGCAGTGATGAAATAACACTAGAGAGTCACTAGAAACTAGGAGTCTATTGATTACATCAGTATTTGTTGCTTTTCTGGATGTTTTCGACTGAAATTTTTGCATTAAGATTTGAAGTCGTTATATCTAGCCTCTTGAGCTTCCTCTGACATAAGTCCTATGGGTAATGTAAGGGTTTGAATTATCTCATGTCCTTGTATCAATACTTTGTGCACAGATTGAGCCATGTAATACCAGGGATAAAGGGACACCAGGGATACCCAGAATTTTAGCTGTTTGTTCATTTACTCCAAAAGAACGTCTTGAAGTAACTGTTTAAACTAGATCAACCACGGGAAATCAACAACAAGTCCAATTTTATTCATAAAATCAGTTTAATTACAGATACCTTTTCTTAGTGTTCTTTAGATCTTGCTTGTAACTTTCTTGTTCTTTTTTATATGCAATGTGCAAAATCCTCTCAAAAAAACGAATCCATGCACGGAGACTGGCAAGACAATATTTGAATTCTCTGTGAGTATAATCTATATTAAGGACATCAAGACTATTTATACTTTTTAGAGACACCAAACACTGAACAGTATTGGTATGAGTCAAAAAATATCGTTTGTACTTTCCCATCAGTCATTGTTAGTTCAATAATACAATTCACTTCGACAGAATATCCGCAAACATCTAATAAAATCATACTTTCTATCTTACTTTTAACATACTGATCTTCTTCGAGCACAGATTCCTTGGAATCTGTTTTGTATGCAAATTCTAAGGCTCTGCAATAGGCTGTGGATAATAACTTTTGATATCTCAAAATAGACACCTTTTCATTGCTGTTGTTAAATCCAGTTAAATCCAATGGGACTAGACAAGTAATAAATAACAATTCTTCATGCTTTAAATCTCTGCTCATGTCAGGATTAAAACTTGTTTATAAACGCTTTGGCCAATAGCACCATTAAAACCAGACACATGAGAGTGTCATTTTTTTTATTGCTTTGTCGTTTATTATTAAATGTTTCGGCACAAGTTCCTGAACTATACAAATTCTTTGTAAAGTATAAATCATAAAATCTTTTAAAGGAACTAAAGCTGAATAGTCCTCCACTGTTATATTTCTAGGATAATACTTCAACTTTGCATCCCTGACATCATTGTAAGTGGGGTAGATGTTATATTCTTTCTCCATTCTTTCTAATCAATTGATATCCACTTCTAATCAATTGATAGGAAGCTTTTATCAGACTGGCATCAATTATTAAGGTAAGTGCTTCGTCTGCTGAATATTTACTTGCTTTATCTGTACTTGAAATATTTAAAATGTTCTTCGCAGCAATAACATTAGATTCATCTCTTAATTTCTTACAAGCAGCAAAAAATAATTCATGGGATGAATGAGATTTGAGCAAGCCAGATACACCCTATTTTTTAGTTTTATTAGAACTATCATCAAAAAGATGAAGTCTACTTGCAATTGGTTCATAGTCTTTTTTTCTGACAATTAAATATTCATTAAGCCAATTCACTAACTTCTTTTCAAAATTTTTGACAGTATAGTTTGCAGATTTTCACTTTTTTTTATACAAGTAAACAAATTGTCGAACAACATGCTTAAAATCAACGTCTTCAAATTCAGCAATTTTTGGCTGAATAAATTTTAATATATCTTTAGTAATATTTTGTTTTGAAATTCCAAGATTGTTTTTATAGAGAAAATTATGAATGCCTAAGTTTAATAAAACCATATCTAAACAATTTTTATAACAAATATTTTGTATTTAAAAGTTTAATATTATAATATATATGCTGCGTGGATTACTAATTATTGTTAGTTATAAAGTTATAATTGTTAGTAATTAAAATTAAATGTAATTAAATTACTGTTAGCATTAGTTAAATTACTAACAACTACCAAAAACATTGTTGCTATGCTATGCAAAATAAGGTATCCATAGCAACCAAAAAAATTTAATGTGTGAATCTCATTTTAATACACACACCCAATATCACGTACTTAGCGCAAATAAAAAACTGTTAAAACAACACTAACATTAAATATGTTGTTGCTATGCAAAAATAAGCACCATAGCAACCAAATTAAAACATAAAATCTGAAAAAGGATGTTGCGTTTTGATTATTTACTTTGTTTACTTTAGAGTAGAAAAACTTATAAGAATTAGAATTGTTTTCTGTGCAATTTTCTACTCTTATCAACACAAAATATGGATAGAGCCCTAAGACCTTCTCGCTTATATACATTACCGAACTCACCTTCTGCAACAAAATTATTGTATACATTGGCTCAGTACATTTGAGTATTATCCATACATCGGCTCAGAATATTTAATTATTATCTTGATGAACTCAACAAATTAAAAATCCTGACTAATTTTGTTGTGCCCGATGTTTATGAAATAGTAAGCGATTGTCCAATTATAAAGCAGCAATACAAGCTTTAAAATCTGTGTACATCAAACCATCAAATGAGATTTATGCATGACACCTCTTGCCAACAGCCAGTAAGCAACAGCCAGGAGAAAGTTTTGATGAGAATTTACATGCTCTTAAAGTTTGAGCAAAAGAATGTAACTTTAAACAGGTGTCTGCTATTAAATATTGCGATAAATATATTAGAGATGCATTAATAACAGGGATAAATAAAAAAGTCAAAGCAATTTAACTTAAATTCTGTTTCAAATTACTGGAACTGTGGGAATCAAAGACATGCTAAAGTTGTCTATCCTGCTAGAGAGTCGATTTATTTTAAATGTGAGAAAGTTGGTCATTTTGCCAAGTTATGTAAATCTTCTAAACTTACAACAGCAGTGATAAATCTTGTTGATCAACCTTTGAACTCATACAATCCTTCTCTAACTTGACTAGACTACCCTGAACATAGAACTAATTTAAAGAACATTTCTGCTTCCATTTCAGCTTTGACTAAATCAATAATTGGTATGTTGGTTAATGGTTCATTTGCAAACGCTCTCATTGATAGTTTTATTCACCCTCGATTGGTACAAAAAACTAAACCAAACAGTTCATAGACACAACCAAAAACAGGTATCTATGGCTTCATCTTCTTTATCCAGTACAATTGGTGGAGTAGTTTTTGTCAATATTTTAATAAAAAATGAGCATTATAAACTAGTGAAACTTAACATCTTAAATGAGTTACGCATGGATGTTATTCTGGGTCTTGATTTTCAAAAACAACACAAAGCTGTAACCCATAAAAGACCACCACTATTAATTTGTGGTTTGTCGAAGTTGAATGTATTTCCACCTAGTTTATTTGGCAATTTATCGCCTAACTGTAAACCAATAGCTTCAAAATCTCATTGGTATAGCAAGGAAGACCAGTCATTCATTAAAATGGAAATACAACGTATGCTTTAAGAGGACATTATTGAACACGCAAATTCTTCCTGGAGAGCTCAGGTAGTTGTAACTAAAGGAGAACGCTTTAAAAAAAGATTATTCATAGACTACAGTCAAACAATAAATAAGTATACTCAACTAGATGCTTACCCATTACCAAGAATTGATGACTTAGTAAACAAAATTACTTAATGCAAAATATTTAGTATAGTTGATTTAAAATCAGCCTACCATCAAATTCCAATTACCAAAAATGAAAGAAAATTTACAGCTTTTGAAGCAAATGAGAGGTTGTTCCAATTTAAGCGAATGGCTTTTGGAATTGAAAATGGTGTTGCTTGTTTTCAATGTACCATAAACGAATTTACAGAAAGAGAAGGACTTTAAGATACTTTTGCTTATCTAGATAATGTAACAATATGTGGTAAAACCCAAGGGGAGCATGATAGTAATCTAGAAAAATTTCTCAAGTCAGCTAAAAATATAAATCTTACATATAACCATGATAAATGTAACTCCTCCTAAGATAAAATTTGCATTCTTGGTAATCTTATAGAAGAAGAAAAACTTAAACCAGATCCCTGTCATCTTCAACCTATGAAAGAGATACCTCCTCCTTATGATGCTAAATCCATTAAGTGCATCATCAGACTATTCTCATACTACTCTAAATGGATTCCAAACTTTTCCAACAAGATAGCTTCTCTTACTAGAAATACCAAGTACCCATTAAATTATCAGGGTGTAAATGATTTTAATCAACTTAAACAAGAAATTAAAAATGCTGTGACATTATGTGGACGAAAATGTTTCGTTTGAAGTAGAAACCGATGCATCTGACATTGCTATAGCTGCAGTTCTTAAACAAAATGGTCGCCCTGATGCTTTCTTTTCAAGATTATTTCAAAAACCTGAGCTCAAACATCCCTCTATTGAGAAAGAAGCTTGCACAATAACAGAAGCAGTTAGACATTGGAAACACTACCTTACTGGTCGCTATTTTAGATTTGTTACCGATCAGCAACCTGTGTCCTATATCTTCGAAAAGCAACATAAATCAAAGATTAAAAATGATAAAATTTATAAAAATTGAACTATCTTGCTATAATTATGACATTTTTTACAGGAAAGGGAGACTAAATATTCCAACTGGCACATTTTCTAGAATACATTGCTCAGCAATAAACACTGACAACTTAATTCAGCTTCATCAATCACTCTGTCATCCTGAAGTAACCAGATTTTATGCTTTTAATAAAAATCATAATTTACCTTTCTCAATTGATGATGTTAAACTAATAACTAATCAGTGCAAATTATGTTGTGAATGTCAGCCTAGATACTACAAACAACTAAAATCTAATTTGATAAAGGCAACACACCCACTGGAATGTTTGAACTTAGATTTCAAAGGACCTCTTCCTCCTGAAACTAATAACAAGTATTTTTTAACCATAACTGATGAGTATTCTTGTTTTCCCTTTGTGATCCCATGCCCTGATATTTTATATCAGACTGTAATTTAGTGTTTGTTACAAGTATTCTTGGTTTTTGGTTTGCCAAGTTATATCCATTCTGATAGAGGTTCAGCCTTCATCAGTAGAGAATTAAAACAATACTTACTAGAGAAAGGTATTGCGACAAGTCATACTACAGTATATAATCCCCAAGGAAATGGACAAGCTGAAAAGTGTAAAGGAACCATAATGAAGTGTATTGAGACTGCTATTAGCTTTGATGGGTAAATTGTACTACAACACAATTAACCCATCAAAGCTTGGGAAAAAGTATTACCAGATGTTCTCCATTCTATAAGATCCTTAATAAATACTAAAACAATGGAGATACCTCGTAAAAGAATGTTCAAGCACCTTTGTAAAACAGCCACTGGATGCACTGTACCTTCATCATTGAGTCATCCTGGACCAATAATAAAAAAAAGACATTTACGTAATAATAAGTACGAACCACTGGTAGACGAAGTTCAACTCATTGAAGCTAATCCTTAATATGCTCACATAAGGTATCCAGATATCCAGAGAGACCACATTTTCGCTAAGACACTTAGCTCCAACAAGCTCCGCTCCGATAATTGATCAAACAAATCATATTGAACCTTTACCAGAGAATACTTTTAATAAACTTTTTTACCCTTATAAACCGTTAACACCTGGCAAATATGGACTTACCAATACCTTTCCTGAAAACTCTTCTAATCAGCAACAAGTGCTTCAAGGGACTTAAAGGAACGAGTAATCAATGAAAACTCGATTAAAGCATCATATAGCTCAAATAAATGTAATACAGCACATGACAAATTGTGTCAATTATTAGTTATAGTACAGTAAAAAATAAATTTTTTGAAGATTTTTTTTTAAATCTGTGATTTTCAAAGTATAACTGAGAAAACATGCTATGAAAAATTTATTTCACACATTAGTTTTTCTTATCTCTAAATACTCTAAAATAACATGTACTAACTTTGTGTTTTGACAACGCAGGTGTAATTGAAATATTACACAACATTGATGTCACTAATATAACTTATTTATAATTAAAAATTTTTTTTTTCCAAATTTAAATTTTCAAATGCTCAGAGTCCTGGTCACTAAGGAATTTAATAGAAATAAATTATCAATATAAATAAAACAAAAATTAAATAAGTTTTTAAAATTAGACAACTAAAATTTTTCCCATTTTGTCAACCTACTGGCCCACTGTGCTTAGAGGAGTAAGTGGGGGAGAGGAGGCGTTGCTGGGTGCAATCAATCCCCTTTTTATTTTATATTTAAATATAAGATTTTTTGCAAATCCGGCCACAGCTGTGGCAAAATTATTAGATTTAGCAGGGGTTGATAATCGGGGCTAGAAAAAAATTTATAATAATTTATACATTATAATCTTACTATTTATTAAATACTGGCATATATTTATATACTTTTGAACTCTAATTTACTTCGAATTTACTTCGAAGGTTAGAAGCAACCACTATTCTTTTTTTTTTTTTCTTAACATCTTCGCTTCCAACAAACCTGCAAGCAACCACTATTAGAGTTGGAGGTTACTGGAAGAGAAAGGATGAAGTTTATAGAGCAAGATAACAATTGACAGACTTAACTTAAAAGATTGCAAATTGTATGAATCAGGAAAGCAAGATGAAGGAAGTGAAACTGATATTCGAGGGAACAGTCACAGTAAAAGAATGAGACTTAACTGAATGATGAGTAACATAAGAGTAAATTTTAGTAGATGGCACAAGAGACGCTAGCTCTTTAAAGCAGTGTCCATTATAGTATTTGTAGAAAAAAGAAAGAGAAGCAACATCATGACAATGTGATAATGGTTGGAGGTCAGCTGCAAGAGTGGGTCCAACTTTGTTTACAATGCGTTTTTGCACCTTGTCTAAAAGAGAAAGGGCATCATTAGTAGATCTGCACCAGATATGGCAACAGTATTCCTCACAAGGACAGATTTGAGATTTATAGAGATAAAGAATAGAGACCAAAGTAAGAAAGTGTTGAGCACGATAAAGAGATGCAACCTTAGCATATGCTAATTTTGAAATGAATTTGATATATGGTTTCCAAGAAACCATATATTCAACCTTATAACAATGGGAGAGTGGCTCAACCTTGGCAGGTCTAACTACATTTAAGAGTAAGAGGGTTGTGATTTGTCATTATAGGAATGCCAACAATATTGCAATATTTTTTGCAGTTAAGAAGTGAGTTTTTTAATCTAACAAAAATTGTAGATTTTAAGCCCAGACTTAAAATTCATAAGACACTGCAAGCCTTTGACTGTTACAGAAGAAAAGTCAGATTAAAAACTGGCTGCTTGTTTTAAGTTTGCAAATCAAAAAAAAAAAGGACTTTTTATCAAGACAAGAGTATAAGGTTATAAGGTTGAAGAGTATAAAGTTAAACTGTCAGGAAATAGAATCACTTTAGATGTAAAATTTTCATGAAGATTGTTATTGTTGGTAAGAAACAATTCAGGAGTAAAGATAAAACCTTGCGGTACTCTTAAAGTTACTCGAAATGAAGAGAGTCTTCAAGTATAACTATAATACTGCAGTTAGAAATTATTTAAATCTGCTCAAGATGGTGAAAAATGTGGAGGAGAATGAGACTAAAAATGTGGAGGAGAATGAGACTAAAAATGTGGAGGAGAATGAGACTAAAAATGTGGAGGAGAATGACTAAAAATCGAAAAGAAAGAATAAAAGCTTCCAAACTTTTATTCCAGAAGAATTCCAATGTTTTGCAAAAGCTTCCAAGATACACATTTATGCATGCATAAAACATAAACATATATGCTTGCTATTTATATATGCATAATTAGATGCTGGCATATAATATCCTTACATAATTATACACACACATATCCTTACATATTTATATATTTATATATATTTATATGGTCTAGTATTTGCTAAAAGAGAAGATGATCAGGTGGATGTGTGGTGTGACTCTAACAAGACAAGGAGGCATAGTCTTAGACAGATAAGAAAAAAATGTAGTATCAAACAATGTTTGTTAGAGAAGACTAAAGATTTAGGTATCAGCATGTAGAAAGGTTGCAGCTTCAGGAGAAAATGGTTGTGGTAGAAGTAAAAAAACCTGAAAAGAGCGCTTTACATATTGTATAAATGAGCTTTAGTTAAGAAAAGAAAATGCTCTAGATTGTTTATACTAAAGAAACAGCATAAAAGAGGAAGGCTAAAGCATGATGATGATGATGATGATAACAATGATAATATTTTTAAGAATCATTCTTGAAAATATGCAAACGAATCATTCTTGAAAATATATTTTGAAATTTTTACTTGTGCATATGAATTATTTTTGAAAATGTAGCTTGGCTAAGTTAAGTCTAATTTCCTGAAAATTGATGAAGAAAATTTTGGAGGAAGAATCAATAATGGACTAAATTATTATTATTCTATTTTTAATCAATTTGTTACTAAAGTAATTACAAATAATCAGCTTTAGAAAAAACTCATTTTCAACAGCTTCTCATGGTAAGAGGTCGTCTATAAATTACGTCACTCTTTAGGGGGCAAGGGGGAGAGGTTAGACGATTTGTTACGAGGTGAATGGGGAGGGGGTCAATGATTTTGTGATGCAACATTTTTTTTTCTAAAAAGTCTGAAGACTGACCAAACTACAACACTCAGTTGATGTCTCTGCATGTTGATTTTGATCTACATTGTAAAATCAACTGCGCCTAAATCTTACTTAGTCGATGTACACACTCTGTTAACAGAGTAGTTACAGCCTGTTAACAAACTGTTACAGCCGTATATGCAACACGTTGTGCCTATGGTTGTAACAGTCTATGTACATTGTAACAGTCTATGTGCATACTACGCCTACGTTGTAACATACATAAACCAACTGTAACATAAACCATACTTAAACCAACTGTAACATAAACCATACTTAAACCAACTGTAACATAAACCATACTTAAACCAACTGTAACATAAACCATACTTATGTATGTTACAACTAGGTTGTAACATACATAAACCAACATACATAAACCAACATACATAAACCAACCCTAACAAATATACTAAGCCTATGTTGTAACAGTCTATGTGCAGTGCACATTCTGCGCTTTTATTTTATATGGTCCAAATACAAAACTTTATTTAGTTGGAGAACGAAAGTATGCAGCACAAAAAAAACAACCTTTGCACACTAACTCAAAGAAATAAAAAACTTCACCAAGAGATAATCCTCAATTCCTCGGTTTACTAGCCTGAAGCGGAATCTACTCAGCCACGCTAACCTGACTAATAGTGAGAAAATTATACTTATAAAATAACAATTTAGCATGTTTATATCGGAAAAATAGCTATTTAAAATTGGGATGATGTTTAGGATAGCAATGTTAATTTATACAATTTTACACAGAACTATTGGGGTGAAAAAAAGCATTAAATAAACTGTAAAGTACTAATTAACTAAAAAAAACTAACAAAGTTATAGACATTATCATATTTAAAATCATTAAAAAAAAAATCTTTTAGGGGGAGGTAGGGGGTTACAAAATTATTGCATAATATTGGGGGGGATGGGGGTCAATAAAATGTTATGATGGGTTATGAGGGGGAGGGGAAGAGAGGGGTCAAAAAATGTCAAAATATGCTTATTAGATTTGCTAGCCGTCACAGATATCTACAACCTATGACGGCTTTCAAAAAGTTATTTCACATTTTCCCCAGTAAAAGAAACAAATTGTATAAACTAATTTTTACGTAAAATGATTATTTTTTCTTTAACAATCATAATGAAAATGAATGCTATTGATAAAGTTAAAATAAGAATACTTATCAAGTTTACATTTATTAATAATAACCTGATTTACTTTAACAATTGTTTAGCAAAAATAAAATTTTTATAAATTGAATTACAAATCCTAAATATTTAGAATAAATATTATTTAATTTAAAAATAGCATAAAAAATAAATAAAAAAATGGTTAAACAACCAAAAAATCTAAAAAGTAGTTGATTTTAGGCCTCCCCTTCCAAATTGTTTAACCCCGTGATAACAATTTCTTCACAACATACATAAGATTTTGGACCACTTACTAATAGTTTAACCTCTGATAACAATTTCTCCACAATATACACAAGACAAATAAATTACCAACCAACCCTAAACTTTAAAAAACTTTTGGTTGAAACTGGCAAAAGGTTTTTAACTCATGTTTGTTCATTTGCATTCAATACGATCAACCACAATATTATTTTTGTCAATGTAAGAAAAAAACTAGAAATCTAAAAATTGGCTCCTTACTTAAACAACAGAATTTTTTTTCCACTCAATTACAAAACCAATTTTTAGTAAGACAGTAAATCAAGAAGGAGCATTAAGAACATCGGTACATAGATCAACTAATATAGTGAGAACATGCTAGGGAGTTGTTGCTACATCAAGAAGATTTGGGTTTAAGTAGAGATAAGTCTTTTTTATCTTTTTATTCTTTTGCAAAAAAAACCAAAGGGGATTTAAGTTGACAAAAAAATTAGCAAATGTATATTTATGACATTTTAAAACATAAATCCATGTAAAATATTTTTAACAAAATAAGTAAAAAACAAAAAAGATACCATGCTCCACCTTAATCATCAACAAATTCAAAAATGATCTTAATTTAGCTTGTAATTATCATGAGATGCCAAAAGATGTTATTTAGAGATGTATAAGCAAATGGCAACACAATTTAAACAACAAAGTTAGAATAGCATTGGGAGCTTTTTGCCATAAACCTGTTTTATCTGAATAATGTGCATAATGTGAATGTTAAATACCATAAAAAAACTCACCAAGTTTATTTTAAAAATTTAAAAACTCATTAAGTTGATGTCAAATACCATAAAAAAACTCACTAAGTTGATGTCAAATACCATAAGAAAAATTAAAAAATACATAATAAAAAAAAAGAGAGAAAGATATGTTGACTTTTTTTGATACTTACTAAAAACGGTGTCAAGCGGTTGTGTAGTGGACAGAAAACTTATTAATTGGGAAATGAAATGAATAACAAAAAAAAAAGTATCAATCTGAGTATGTGCTGCTGCATAATTAAACTCCTTATCAACAAGACATACCTGTAAAGTAATCCACAACTGGATGTAAAAAAAAAAAAAATTTGCTATTCATCTACAGTGACAATTACTACAAAAAAAGCTCAAACAAAAATATGTTCATCAAAACCATGTTTTGGATCTAATGTAACAACAGACCCTTATTTGACCGCTTGATTGCATTCCATTACTGCCATCACAAAACTCAAACTTTATGATTTTATTGATATTGCTGTCAACATCAACTGCATGTAAAGCAGAAATACTACTACTTGCAAAAAAAGATCCTGGTTGGAAAGATGGTTTCAAAATCATATTTGATTTGTGCCAGGTATACATATTTTAAGAATTCTAAACAATTTCCACATATTTGTAAATAAAACAAAAAAAGAATAAGAATAAATGCACCAAAGACATAATAAAAAAAAAAAAACTTTTATAATATTGATATAACCATAATTTTGCAACTGAACTTTCTTTGTTTATGTGACACGATGATCACAAAAAGTGACCAATGGAGCGGTCCAGGAAAGTCCACTGTGAACTTTCTTTGCAGTTTTTTGTAAGTTAAAACCAGATTTATTATTGACTCAAATTCTCAAATTATTAACTATCATTTTTGTTCTTATGAGGTAGTGGTGTGCTGGTAGAGGGCTAAATTTAAACCCACTTGATTCTCCATGTAGCTTTAAAGTTAAAAAAAACATTTGACATTAAACATTGATAATATCTATATTTAGATACTATTAATGCAATCAAATAAGAATTTACCGTTTGACACAATGATGCATATCCTTTTGTTGCATGATATGTCCTTAAATCAAAAACATGAAATTTTGACTCTAATGTTGTTGCAACCAACTTGTTCATAACAATATCTTTTCTATCAAACTCCAAACCGCACACCTTAAAATATAAATTTTGTTTGAAACATGTTTTTTTGTAGAAAGATACAGTTTTTTTGTAGAAAGATAGCAATTGTATAAGAGATGTGTTAAAATAGCATGAGAAAGATATGATATGAAAACATAATTGAGATAAGATACAAGTGAGATAAGATATAAGTAAGATAAGATATAAGTGAGATAAGATATAAGTGAGATAAGATATAAGTGAGATGATATGTATAAAAAACTTTTATTCTATAAACAAAAAATTAAACTACATTAAATTTAAACAAAATATGAAACACAGAAAATAAATAAATAAAAAATAAAAGTTAGAAGTTTTTATGACACCACTGTTTCAGGCAGTAGAGCTTTCTAAGCAAGAAGTATCATATATGCAAGGTAGTAGTAGAGTTTTCTAAGCAAGAAGTATCAACTTCAACCCATGTTTTAGAAGAAAAAAAAGTTAAACAAATTTAAGTAGTTAAATATCAATATCTGCAGTAGACAAGCGAATGAAGAAAATTGAAAATATTATATTGCTAATTATCTGCTCTTGAGCAATATCACGGCAGCATCTTTTTGTTAAATCAAAATCATTTGTTATTAATCTTTAAGAGGTACTGGATGTTATTATAGAATCACTTATCAATGGATATGCTATCTTGTTGGTCCTCTTGGATGCCACCAAGGCTGTAAATTGTGTCTAGCATACTTCAACTTAATATGGCTGGCTATGGTTACTATAACAAAATATTAGCCTGTTTTAAAGACTTTCTTAAAACTTTGTGTTCCCAGGGCTCTGTCGTCACACCATTGCAATTCTTATTTTTATTAACAATATGCCAGAATTAGTCAGAAATTTTTGTTAACTGTTCAATGACAGTCAACTGGTGGCCAAATTAAAAAGTGTTCTTAACTTTGTCCATGTCGAGGCTGACAATATATAGAGCAAATTGTTTAGAGTGGTTTTTCAAATGGCATATTTTCAGACAGATTGAATTTAAGCATCAACAAATGTAAAGTTTCAAAGTTTCACAGCTGATTATTGTATCTTAATTGCTCTCTATATATGTTAACAATTGTATTCATTACTCTCTATACATGGTGGACAATTATAGTCATTAAGAGAATGGCTTTAATAGAAGCCAATTTCTTCATAAATGCAATTACCACAAAAGCTTCTTGGAACTTATTTAAGTACCCTGCGCTAATGTAGTGATCAAATGGAATAAACACCACCAAAGATTAATTCTGATTTAGGTATTCTCAGGAAAACATTTAAAAAATGGAATGTGTATGTTTTTTAAACTCTAAACAGCTTAAATTTGCCCTATGCTTAAACTCTGTACACCAGTTAATGACCATTCCTCAGGAATCACATTAAAGAGCTTGAACAGGTACAAAATTATGTTACTAGGTTAATGCAAGAGCACAGAGATTGGGTTATAAACAACCCCTGTCTAAATTAGGTTCTGAATGAAAACGAAAAAGTAACTCAGTTATATAAGATTAAGTTTCTAAAAACTTCAATACAGTTAAATGGCAAAAATTTAAGACAGCATAGTGCTAAACATAGAGTCCATAGAAAGATTACCAGGGATTCAGGTACTCTTACAGCTACAATTTTGTTGTTATCTTAAAGTTGGTCGATCAATTCAAAAGTAGCTTAAACCATATAGAAATGTTCAATTGTTTGTTGGTCTTTTATAGCAAGGTCAGATTCCAAGCTTTTGGAAATTTCTAACTTTTATTTTAGATTTAAATTGATAATAATAAAAATTTTAATAAAATTAAATTATTACAAAAAAATTACCCCATTTTTAAGGTTTGTTTCCCATTTCAAAGACATTGTTCGAAGATCAAACAATTTAACATCCCCATTATCATATCCTGCTGCCACCATTCTTTCACTTTGGTTATACGAGTGACCTATAAACGAAAACGAAAAATTTTTAAAACAAAAACAGAAATATAAATATCCTACTATAAATAAATATAGATATGAATTCCTCTAAAACTAAAAAATCTATTGGATTCGAGCAGACAAAATGTTTTTCTTCTCATTGGTTTCAAGTCAAGTATCACTTTAATTTTTTATTTGTCTCTCTACTTTACTTTACTCCTGATACAATTCTATATCTTTAACATCTTTTATTATCCTTGTATGGAATACTTTCGTCATATTTGTGTTGGTTCTTCTAACAATGCATATTCTTTTCTAGACAAGGTCTTGAAAAAAGCACTGTCAGAAGAACCAAAAAGTATGCAAATGTAGTTTGATCTGCTCTAGATGTCAAGTTGGTGCATTTGGTTGCATCTCTTTTCTACAAATAATAACATGGCTGTTGTTCAAGCAAGCTATCATTTCTTATTCCACTAACCAAAATACAATCTTGTGTGACCTGTCAGTAAAGTCACATTATTTTGCTGCAACTGTTTATTCATGCTCAAAAAATGGTATTCATAACTTTTTTTCCATTAACATCAATAGTTTGGAATTCTCTCTCATCTTCATGTTTTCTTGAATTTTACAACTTTTAAATTGATAAGTAACTTAAATAGTAAATGCTTGCAGCCTTATTGAAAATTTTTATCTTTATAACTTTTAGGTTTTTTGTATTTCTTTTTTCTATTTTTATTCTTTCTATATTTTAAAAAACCTTTTAAAAGCAGGTTTTGTATTTAGAGGTTTATTTTTTCGCTGACTCTAGTCATCTAGACTTTTTTTAATTTTATTTCTCAGAGTTGCGAACATACAAAGTTTTATCAAGACTTTATAAGAAAAAGTTAGTTTATGCTCTCATAAACATAATGATATAGGGAAACAGTGATCTTTTATAACTGTTTCCCAATTTTTCCATATAACTTTTAAAACCTGCTTTTGATTTCCATTTAACTTTTAAATCCAGTGAGATTATATAAAAGCTCATATTTTATTTTTACAATATTTAAAATAACCTTGTTTACTGGATCTTAAAATATAGAAAATAAAACAAATACATAAATACACATCCAAATAAATATGACCTTACTAATATTAATTATGATACATATCTATTAAGGTAGCCTTTGATGCACTTTTCAAAGAAACCCTTTTATGAACTTAAAATTTTACAAATATCAGTATAAAAATATATTTACCAAATGCAACGCACCAACAGTCTCTTTTAGCTTCACCAGGGTTAGGTTCTATATTGGCAACAGGTACATCTTTTTGGCGAGGATCCCAAACTTTAACAGACCCTAAAGACAAAAGATTAAAATTATTATTTCCATTTAAAAATGCTCTAGTTTATTTTATTTTTTACTTTATTTATTAAAATACACAATATAATGAACTAAGCATCATCAGTAAACTTTTAAAGTTTCTCCTCTCACATATCAATGTTTTGATATGCCAGAAGGAACTCTCTCCTACCTAATGTTTTCCTGACTCATACAACTTACACCTTTGCTTTTTTACAATATTTTTTGTTTTTTAGTAACTCTTAAACTTATATTAGTAGCTTGCAGTTTTGTCCTGAATTTAAAATATAGGTGTTTTATTTAATGAAATGTTGTCTTGATTTTGTCCTGAATTTAAAATAAATATATATGTTACATTTAATGAAAAAAGCATAGTTTTAACAAAAAATTGAATTTGCTATTGAAGGTGATACATAATCTACTAAACAACAAACCACAACATTGAACTATTAACAATAGATTCAATGAAAGCACTATTGCTTCAGACAAATCTATAAATTTAATTAAATATGAGATCTTGAGTTCTATAGAAATTCAAAAGGATATAAATTAATAAAAATCAATTGATCTGAAAGGTTAAAAGGTCATATTTCTGTATTTAAGTAAAACTGCAAAACAACTTCTTAAAATTCCAGCAAAAAATGTACTAGATGAACATGTTTTAGCACAGCACAAGATATATTTTGTGCAGCAAGGTCACACCAAGCCAACCAATAGTTTTAAATTGCAATCTTGATATATATGCAAAGTTATCAGAATTTTGAATGAACTCAATAACATAAAAAAATGTTTAAAATAAGGTTGTTTACTCTGGTTTTGATAAAATTTGATTTAACCATTAAAAACAACAACAAAGATTGCAAATCAAGTATATATATATATATATCTATATATATATATATATATATATATATATATATATATATATATATATATATATATATATAATTTAGGCAACATCTTTAATAGTATGTGTAATAATATTATAAGCATTAAAACATCATATACGGTATAATACTATTTATTTCTTTTTTAAGTAATATTTCGGCTCATATAGTGAGAGCCATTATCAAACTAATAAAACCGTTAAAAAAACCGTTTAAAAATTATAATAAATGTAACCAAATGATGTCATTGCAACGTCAGATATTCAACATTTTTTAATTTTACAAAAAATGGTTTCCAATGGCGAGTCATCACCAAATTGCCATTGTCACAATTTAAAAGGTTTTCTTTAAAATGTTGAATATCTGACGTTGCAATGACATCATTTAGTTACGTTTATTATAATTTTTAAACGGTTTTATTAGTTTGATAATGGCTCTCACTATATGAGCCGAAATATTACTTAAAAAAGAAATAAATAGTATGATATAATATATATATATATATATATATATATATATATATATATATATATATATATATACATACATATATATATATATACATACACACAATAGTGCTTAAAAGTTTAACACGCAGCAGAATTAAATTTAGTTTTTTCCATATATTATTTTTTCAGTTGGTAAAGGTTTAAAAAAAAAAGTTTTTCTTCTTTTATTTATCAATTAACTAGAAATAAAATAAGAAAAATTGAAAAAAAATTTGTTTAGGGACATTTTTTTTTTTAAGTACATACATTAACCAGTATTTTAAGTTTTAAAAAAAGCTGCTCATAAGTTTAGCATCCTTAAACCTTTAAGGAGAGCTTTTATAAACTTATTGCAGTAAAAGTTGCATCATAGTAAATTTCTCCTTTTTTAATAAAATATTACAAAAATATATTTAAAGTATTATGTAGTGTTTACAAAGTTTTAATTCAACATGTGAAAATTCAGACATCTATTATTATTTTTATAATCTAGCAAAAATGATGAATTAATATAAAATCTAAAAAAAGTCAAGAAATCAAACAGCATATCATTGGCCTTAAAAAGAAGGTCACCCTAACATTAAAGTATCTTGACTTTTAAAGTTTCACAATCATGTGTAAGTAGAACTATTGTTTAATGAAACTGGTAGTACTGCTAACAAAAAAAGAAAGACAAATATCACTGATAATAATTTTATTTATAGAATTGCCAGAAAAATTCCTAAATACTCAACAAAAGAGATTGCACAAGAATTAAACCTGGCATTTAAAATCAGTTATCAAGACAAACAGTTTATAGAAGACTAATAGGTCGTCTAGATCACCTGACCTGAATCCAATTGAAAATGTTTGGACTGTGTTGGACTGAAAACTTACCAAAGAACCAGTAACTTTAGCTGAAAATCTAAGAGAAAATTTAAAAGAGGTTTTTAATGGTTTGACAGTTAAATATTGTCATAAACTTTGCTGATTCTTTAAGAAGATGTTCATAATGCATAAAAAGTAGAGGTGATCGCATTCCTTATTTAACTTTGAAATTGTTTTAAGGTTCGGCCTTAAAACAATTTCAAAGTTAAATGTGCTAAACTAATGACAAGCTTTTTTTTCTTATTTTATATATGATTAATTTCTTCCAAAAAAATTAATATATTTTTCATTGTTTTTGTTTTTATCTCAATATATTCTGAATGTCCTAAAAAAAATTTTGGGGTAAGAAATAACTAAAAAAAATCTTTTTTTCTATTTTTTAAGTTCTAAAGAAAAAAATTGAATTGCTGCATGCTAACATAACAGTAGTAGTCAATAAATAATAAAAAGTGAAATTCAAAATTAAAACCTCTACACTATATACCATCTCTACTGCCAGTTACAATTTCTGGAGCACCCTCGCCAATTCCAAGACCACCAACTCCATCTATTGAATTTATGATCTCATTATGTCCTTGAACAGAGTAAACAGGAATCGAAGGTGATTCAAGATCCCTAAAATAATTTTCAAACAAAATCAACAATTTTTTAATAAATTTAACAATTTTTACAAGCGAAAATGTCTCAAATTTAAAATTCATCAAAAACCAAAAAAAAATTAAAAATAAACTGTTATCAAACAATAATAAATAGTGGTACTTCTTTCTAATCGAGAATCTTTCTACTTCCTTTTAATTGATTGTTTTAAATATAATTAATGTTTTCACATATTTTAAAATTATTTTTTATTTTCTAGTTGACAAACTTAGTTTATTTTAATGACTTACAACATTGGCAAAGACTTTGGCAAACAAATAATAACTAATTTTATTTAACTAACTTGGGCATGTTAACAAGCAGTTACTCTCTTCTGTCTTCATAACTATAATTAGCCTTCTTTCATTTTTGTATCTTTTACAAATATTTATCACTTTTCAAAGGTGAACACCAGAAAAGCACTCCATATAAAAAATATGCAGTTTAGTTGAAAATATTAGGCCAGATATAGTTGCTACTAATTTGTTCTTGTTTTTCAAATAATTGCAGACAAATATGCTACAATCTTAACATAAAAAACAGAAATGAGTGTTCCTATTACTGAATCTTAAAAGGACTCCCAAGTGCTGAGACAAGTTATGTTTATTTTATAAATAAACATTAGAAAATAAGTTTTGAGTTTATTAAAACTACCAAAACAATTTATTGATTGAAATTTTAACAAAAAACATTTGTTATTTTGCCATCATACTTTTGGTTGAGAGGTTAATGTTAACTCCATGAATCTGCATAGCCTTTCTGTTGTATAAATATCTGGTTTGATTAATAAATGTACTTACCACAGAACTTTTTACACAACTAGATTGGGTTTTCCCCTTTTATAAAAAACGTTTGTACTACATTTTAAACATTTTAGTTCAGCTGGAGACTTAACAAAATAAAAACTGTCATTGAATGGACATTACCACTATTCTACTTTGTTTTATTTTTATTTCCATTAAAATATATCGCTTTCATTTACTGTGAAATTAAATGCATTTTTACTATTTCTTTTTTAATCTTAAAAATTTTTTTTTTTCGGTTTTAAGATTTTATTAGCAGAACTTACTTTTAACAAATATCAGTATGATTTTTAAATCTACTTCTTATTTATAACCTAATATAGCATTTATAGCACTGATATTAGTTTTGTTTTTAAAATAAAAAAAATTTAAGTTAGACTTCTAAAGCATTTACGTATTGATCCTTTTATTTTTATTCAGTTATTATACATTTCATCAAAAAAAAATTTTCATCAAAGGTTTCATATAAAGACCTTAGACCATCAAAAGCTATAGACATGGCCTTAGCTAAATAATGCTTATCTTAAAATGAAGCCAAAAATAAAAAGTTTGCACATAACGCCAATTTGTACCAAAAACATTTTTTGATCATAAGTTTCCTATGCATTTACATTATATTTTCTGATTATCTTCAACTATGGTGCATTCTTGCAGTACATATAACTTCACAGAATGATATAAAACTAGTGCAGATATATCATTTCATGGGCAAGAGTTTGTTTTAAATAATAATTACTTTGACTGCTAAGTTACGTAGAAGTAAAAAATTATAATAATAACAAAAATAATTTTTTTTTAAATGCGTTTAAGTCATTCATAATTACCATTATGAATGACTCAGTGGTATTTTTATTTTGGATTTCTGCAATTTAGGCAAATATTGATAATTATATATGATTTATGTTGATACTTGTTTAAAATGTTTCAACTAATAATTATATATAAATATTATTTGTTGTTTTAAACATAAAAGTTATTCTTTATTAAGTACAAATAAATAATAACCAAGTTAATTCTGGATAACAAAATAAATTTATTTTTTAAAACCAATTCTATACAGTTAGCATAGTTTAGAACTTATTTCTAAACTATGCATATAATTTCACAGAAAAATATAAAACTATGTTATATAATCAAAGAAAGATATAAAACTATGCTATATAGAATGTTATATCTGCACCAGATTTATATCTTTCTATAAAGTTATACGTACTGAAAGAATACACCATACTATATAGCGTAGTTTAGTTTTATGTCTAAATCATTATGTTTACTCCATTGCTATATGTTGATTTTTAATAAAGATGCAAAACATTATTTTTATTTATGAAGTATATTTTATGTTGCAGATTATCTAAAAGATTTATTGTTGCAAAATAAATGGTTTGCTGACATGTGTAAAGGAAACTTTAATCCAATAAAGAATTCAAAATTTGTTCTAAGCATTTTATGCCAGATTTAAATGTTGTTAACGGTTGGAGTTAAGAAGGAAATTCAAAAAGGAGATATACCAAGCATTTTTGATTTCCCAACGAGTTTAGTGAACATAATTATAGCAAGGAAACCTCAAGCAAATAGAAAAATCACAAATAAAAGTGAAAAACAAAATCAAAGCAATAGATGATGCTATTTCTTTTGAAACTACTGTGGAAATTAGACAGTCTCTTTCTTAACTACAGAGCTGGTCTTAGACAGAGCTGAATCATTTTTTGAGAATTTGAAAAAACATCTAGAGTTAACTGATAAATCAGTTAACTCTACTTGTACATACTTTCCACATCCATTTACAAAAAAAATATATATATTTTTATAGAACCTCCACGGATGTTAAAACTGATAAGAAATTCATTAGGTTTGCACAAAATGTTTGATTTTAATAATGAACTGATAAAATAAATCAGTTCATTATTACAAAATTAGTAGCTATTTAAAAAAAGGAAGATTTAGCAACAAAAATTACAAAGAGACATAAATTGGTTTAAAAAAAAGAAAGTAGCTAGCAGCACATACAATAAGTCAAGAAGTTGCAAACACAATAAAATATTTACAAGAAAGTCAGTACTTTATGGATTTTGAATACACCAAAGTCAGAGAAAGATTTGTTTTTGTTATTAATAACATTTTTAATATCTTTTTGACATCTTGACATAACAGAAAGTTGTTAGCTAAGAATTTCAAATCTAGTTTACAACATTATTATAAAAAAACTAATTTCAAAAAAGTAAGAGCCAATAGAGTATTTTATAACACTTAAATGTGCTAAAAATGGAGAACCTTTGCACTTAAGTCAGAGTAATACAGGCTTTGTTGGGATGATTGTAAGCCTGAAATTTTGTATATGAATATAGAATTATTATTTACAAAATTGTGATTATAGTTTTCGGTATATTTAAATTATCTCAAAACTAATTGAAATTTTGTTGTTGTTGCTATAAGAACCATGAAGGATATAATAATAATCCTACAACAAAGCAGTTTTAAGTTTTTTAGGTTCTTAACAGGCTAATTGTATTGACTGGGTACTATCAATATTTTCAGCAATATTCTTCAAAAGTTCTTCAAAAAATATATAAGAAATAAAAACAATTGATCATTAGCTTCTTGAAGATTTTGATAAGGAAAACAAATTGCAATGACCAAGAATATGCTGTAAGTATATTCTGGGTCATTGCAATTTGTTTTCCTTATCGTATAGTTAAAGTCATTCAAAAAGTTTATTATTATATATGAGTGATGTTATTGAATATATTACTGGAATTGTTGCAAAAAAAATTCCAAGTAATATATTCAAGGTTTTAGATTGTGACATAAGCTTAATCTTAACTTAATCACAGATCTTCAACATTGATTTTAAAAAAATGACAGTGCTATTAAACCATACTTAGTTCAACCCTCGAAAGATGTAATTTGCATATGTTAAGTTGCAGATAGTAAAATCAGAATTTTTAAGGAAGAGAAGAGGTTATTTTGAAACAATTTAATGACAAAATTAATTATTAAAACAATTTAATGACAAAATTAACTATTATATTCTATTCAGTATTTGTAGCTCTACTTTTATTGATAACAGAGAACATATGTTAAATAATGATCTAACCTTAGATTATACCACCAAGGAGAGAATATGAATAAATATTGAAAAAAAACTTTGAAGTAAATTAACTAAAAGTATTTTATTCAGTGGTCAATATATACATATATATATATATATATATATATATGTAATTTTTTGTTATTTTTACTATCTATGCAAATCCAGTATACTTAATTAAAGTAAAAAACTTATAGCTTTACAAAATAGTTTTATAGAAACAACTTAGTGATTAGTGTACTAGTGTAGCTTTAACAGAAAATATCCCCACAAAATAAACCCTTTTTTTATAAGAAGAAATTTTCTAAACATTTTATACTAAAGTCCTGCATTATTTGTGCTTTTGTCACAAAGTGACACCATATGCGTAAAAAGTTTGACTTCAACGATTTTTGAAAAAGCTGCGACTATAGTATTTAATAGTCTAGGATAAAGGCATTCTTCTACATAAAAATTAATTGCAAAAAGGAAAACCCAAAGATAAAGTTTATAACTCGAGTTTAAATTATTTGAAAGAAATTCTTTTTATTGATGTCATATATTAACTACAAAAGCGCATTAATCATGCCAGTATTTAAAAAAAAAAAAAAAAATCAAAGAGCCAGAACTTACCTTCTATAAAATTACAAAAATTATAAAGTTTTTTGCTAATATCTTGATAAATAATTTTTTAATTTAAATGAAACTTATTCTTTAAGGATTATTTTTATGAACACAACTTGTCTTGGCACTTGGGGATCACTTTAACAAAGTTATTAGTTCAAATAAGATGTGGCATACTCTAACAATGTTTCAAGATGAAGAGGTAAGACTTAAATGTTCACTAAAAATTAAAAAATTATTTTTTATTGGCATGATTAATGTGCTTTTTGCAATTAATTTTTATGTAGAAGAATGCCTTTATCTTAGACCATTAAATACTATAGTCGCAGCTTTTTCAAAAATCGTATAATTTTGCAATAGATTTCCAGAAATCTGTCTTCTTCTTTTGTAAAACTGATAAATATGAAGCCTAAAAAGGTTTTTTCTAGTCTCTAAATATTCACTGGTATAGACAATACAACAAGAAAAATAAATATAAAAATTAAATAAATAAAATACAAAAGCAGTGTTTAACAACATTTATTCCTTTTTACTTGTAAAAAATGAACTAAGATTACTTATGATCTAAGAAGATTATTTTGAAGATATTAATTTTTTTATTACTAATTTTTAATTCTATTTTACTTATCAACTAAAAACACTTCTGTAACAATAATGGAAACTTTTATTTATCTAAGTTGAGCTTAAGTATTTAACAATAAAAAGTGTTTTGGAAATAAATAAACTATTAGATTCTTTAATTGAAATGTACTTTTTTGCTACTTTGTTTCAGGTATTTAAGTAACAAAGAGCCATCAATCATCATTGCACATCAAATCACCCAGTCCATTGAACCATTTGTTCTTTTTTCATTCTTTTTCTTTTACATTTTGACACATGATTCCAATTTATGAAAAAACACTGTATTTAACAAAATGAGAAATTTACGTTATGATCCTGGTTAACCAATTATTATCATACATTAATGCTAAATAACCTCCAAAAGTGACAGCATAAGGTAGAAATATATTCTGTTGCTTTTTACGTTAAAATATAAAAAAAAAATTTGCTTTTATGTGGGCATGATTATTTTGTATATGAAGCTTACATTGTTACATCATTACATCGTTTGTAATATTCTCTGATAGCAGTGTGAAATATATTTACCTTCTTTGTCAATAAAGTATAACACTAATGGATGTAAAAAATATTGTTGGGTGTTCCAGTGATAATAATGCTTAATTGATCCAAATTTTGTTTTACTTGATTAGGGTACAGTGATTTAGAATGGGCAATAAAAAAATGCACCTGTAGCTTTTCAAAGCAAGATACTTAAAGTTCAATAATAGTTTTTCATACTATTACTAGTAAGATATTGTTTGTAATTTATCTTAAAATGAACTTCATATTCTCCAAATATCTCATACAAACACAAATTTGCCTGGTATTATGTAACTGCCAAGTTATTTTGTACTTTTAGTATTGACCAACTTAAGATGTGAGATGAACAAATTTTTGTCTTTTAATCTTGATTAGAATAAAAAATTCTGTTCTAATCAGGATTAGAATAGAATTTTCTTTTAATAACCACCCATAATTTTATCAAATAACTTGCTTTTTCTACTATTTCATCAAACATTTTCTAAAAAAAACATTAATACAACTTTAAAATTTTCTGGTTAACTTCTTTATCATTTGATTGATGCACCTAACTAATTGTTTGTTTTTTCGATATGATTTGAAGATTTTAAAAAAGATTACAAAAAAATAATTTTTATTTTTATTAAAACCTAAAAACCTGTCTTGTCTTATGACAAGGCTTTTTAAAGAAGTATCAAAACAATGATAATGATAATTTATATAAAGTATTAATGAAAGTTATATATAGTTTTTTTTATTTAGATAATTATGTAATTTTTTATAAATGTTGATTTTTTGAAACAAAAAAAAACAATGTATAAATTTTTAAACAAAGCATGAAATGGTTTTTAATTATTTTAAATATATAATTATTTCCTAGTGTGTATTTGCGTGGAAACTTCTATTTTTAAATTGGTAAAAAAAAACACTATAACTTAAATTAAGTGCAAGTATTTTTAAAACAATCGTTAGAAGTAAATTGTCCCTTTATTTTAAGGGTTTCCCATAATATTTTAAGGGTTTCCTATAATATTTTTTAAACATTAATAAAGATAAAAGATTTAAAGTTTATTATTCCAAATTAAAAACATGATTCAAGTAAACGTTTAAGTTTGTTGAGTTTTATTTTAGTTGAGTTATATTTTAATTTTTTTCTTTTGTTAATATTTCTTTTTTTAAATAAAGTTTTTCTTTTGTTAATATTTCTTTTTTTAAATAAAGTTTTTCTTTTGTTAATATTTCTTTTTTTAAATAAAGTTTTTATTTAGTTATTTTAATTTTTTCTTTAGTTAATATTTCTTTTTTTAAATAAAGTTTTTATTTAGTTATTTTAATTTTTTCTTTTGTTAATATTTCTTTTTTTAAATAAAGTTTTTATTTTGTTATGTCTACGTAAGTTTTTTCAGCGCACTTTTAAATTTTGAAAATATGATAAAAGTCGTAGTCAAATTATTAAAACAAAATATTATTTGCATGGTCATATAATGGAGTGCAAACACATGCCTTCTTGTGAAAGCCTGCAACAGGTGTATGTTTTCAATCCTTTCACAACTCAAGCAATGTCATGGAAATTAAGACACATAAGATAACTAGTTCCAATCCCTTTTATGACCAATGCATGGAGTACTCAATGGAAATAAATGTGGACATTTTTTAACCAATGTTGGCCTTCTAGAATTGCATAAAAATTTGAAAGAAGGTTTGAACATAAAAGCATACAAAGCCTGTAGAATTCCAATAACTAATGTTTATGCTGTCATATCTGTGCTTAACATACCTGAGCTTATTGACAATCAGGTTAAAAAGTATGACATTACCCAGCAAAGAAGATCTCCAAAACTATAAAAAAAAATTTGTTAAGAAGTTTTAAAGTGAGCAAATATAAGAATCAGTTCATGTAGATTTCGTCAGCAAGAACAAAATATGAGTACTGCTAAAAACTGAAGAATTCAGTTGATGATTGTGTATTGCTTAAAGATTTTCACAAAGATAAGAGTGACACCAAATTAATATTTGTAAGTTGATTAAAAAAAAAATGTGATGTGAATATATTTTTTAGTATATAGTTGAAACATTTAACTACAACTTTTTGTCTATTTTATGTGTAACTGAGATAATGTATTGCCTTGTAAATTGCAGAGGAGAATTTAACTTGCAGAGGGGAAGTTCTTTGCCTATCTTGGCAATCACTGAATTTTGAATATATTTTAGCTTACCATTTGTTATTTTATTTTACAATATAATTTTATATCATTTATCAATATTTTTAAAATTGAATACATACATACATAATGAACTTTGAATCTTGGACACAATTTTAAACACATTGGCATGGCATAACCACTAGGATTTAAAAATGTACTGCTTAGACATAAAAGACTTTCTTGATGTCAATGTGATCTGTAAAATTCTCAATATTATCTGTAAAATGCTCAAAATGATCTGTAAAATCTTAATACAGACAGTAAATTTAGTACAGTCAAAAATGTGGCTAGGTGACAAACCTTTGAAAAACTGTTGTCTAACGCATTTAAAAGCCATCATGATTTTAATAATGTTCAGTTGTTACTTATAAACAATTTCATCTTGTTACAAAAACTGCTCACTATATGTATCATTTAAAAATACAACTAATGTGCCTTGTCATCAATTAATGATCGTTATACAAAACATTATAATAATTAAAAAAAAACATTAAAATAACAAAATACATGTGACTTTTGGGTTAAATCATTATATTTCAACCAATTTAAAGAAAATTTTGTGGGGCACCATCCCTGATTTTCCTGATTATTACATATCTTTATCTGCATTATGTAGATAGGTTAAATTTGAAATTTCAGACTTCCTAGTGCAACGGTTTAGAAATTATAACCGTATAAAACACTACACAGTGGCCCCCCTCGATTTACAAATTGCAAAAATACTTTAAAGCCTCGTAACTTTTTTCTAACTTTCATTAATTTTTTTTTTCAAAATATTTTCTGGATAGTCCTGTCTTAAAAATAGTGGTTTTTTTTTAACTTCTATCATATTAGAAAAAATTTTAACCTCCTCAACTTGGAAAAAAAATCTGAAAATTGCTAAAAAAACAACAAAACAAAGTTAACCCTAGTATTTTACTATTCGCCAACAAGTTTTCTGATTGAATTTCTGATTGGTTGCTATTGTTTGCAATAAATGGGCAAAATAAAAGCATCATGTTGCTGTTTAGAACACAAATACATCTAAAAATATATTGCCTATTCGCTTAAAAAGTCAAATTTCTCATTTTATTGATATAAGATTAACAGCATATAAGACCATAAGACCTAACTATCTAAAAATGCAAACATTTTTAACTTGTTGTGTTCATAACAAAAATGGCAGAGTTTTTAAATAACCCTATTTTTCAATGCATTATTGGAAATCAGTGCTCCTTCAACCTGCCTACAGGCCCATATGAGGGGTTCAACTAATTATAAGTTATTTCCTAATAAAAAGAGAGAAATGCTCGCTTGTCCCTTCCTTAATCTGGTCTTTATACTGGATAGGGGCACAAATAAAATATCAGTAACTATTTAGTGTCTTGCATTATTGCTCAAATGTGATACTATAAACATTTTCAGTTAATCCTAAAATTGATTATCCATTCAAATCTTATTATAGATATATAAATTCTATTTTATTATAGGGGATTAAATTGCTAATAATTTGGTACACAATTAGAGCAGTGGATTCAGGCATCAACAGCAACATGGAGCAGAATAAGATGAATTAAACCATTAAAATAATGATTTCATATTTTGCTTGAATAATTTTTTTGCAAATGTATATAAGTATTTGTAACTCAAAATAAAAATCTGTTAGATATTCTAAACTTTGTTGTTTCAGTTTTGTTCATCGTATTATTTGTTTGTATTTTATTATATGTATTTTATTAATAAAATTACATAGAAGTAAGTTCAATAATATTTCAAATTTTTTAAAATAAAGATAACTTTTAAAGAGAACTTTTGTTTTATTGGCATTGAACTAAAATTAGATTGTCATACAAATACATATTGCAGTCATTCTGAAATATTGTAAATATTAAATAAAGACAAACACCTGCTGACCTTAAGAACTGGAATAGCAAATAATAATCTGCATACAATTTGTACTTACCATGGTCTACAATTTATTAAATACTATTCAACAGACCATAAATCATGACAAACCTCTCTTGATTCAATCAAAGATTGTTAAAGAAAATCTGACAACTGCCACTCTGGAGCACAATCAACAGAACTCTGCTTTAATTCCTAGGATAAAAATATGTTGTCGTTCCATAAGAAAAGTCAAGACTGTTGAAGTAGTTGAAAAAAGAGAAGGCCCAGATTTCATATCACCTAATAACTCTGTTTTAAAAATTGATATTCTAAATCCTTGTCTTACAAAACTTAGTGTGTCACCTATTAAACATCAAGCATGAGTATGCTGCAAATAACAAGATAAAAAAGAAAGTTGTTAAACTAATCATTAAATGCATCTAAACAAGAGGAACGACACTACACTTAAAAATTCTTTTTTCTATTATCTTGTAGAACAGCTAAAACAAAAGTTTCATAATGAGATTAATAGTTTATTAAAATTGCTCACCTTAGTTTCTGTTTATTAGACCATTCAGAAAACAATAAATGAATTTAAAACAACTCAATATATGGTGAAAAAAGCTAGAGCTTTGCGAGATGTTAAAGGAATCCTTGATGATAGTAATAGCAGATTATTGCCAGGAGCAAATGATTATATTAGCAAAAAAACAATTGAAGGTAGACAGCACATTTATAGGCAACATATATTATGCAATCTTTCAGAACTTTACCAGAAATGGATAGAAGAATCAAAGTCTAATGATATAGTTGAGGTAGGATTGACATCATTTGCTCTTTTAAGGCCAAAACATTGTATAATTGCTAGAAAATCTGGCACACACACAACTTGTGTTTTTATCCACCATCGCAATCCAAATCTGATGACAAAAGCATTAACAAATGAATTAAAGTCAAAAGATCTGATGGTCTTAGCTGTATGTTCATAAGAAAATAAAGCATATATACTTCATGAGTGCGAGGAGTGTTTTGGAAAAGAAAGAATTGAAAAAAGATTAAATGATTAAGACCTGGTAGGGACTTCACCAAATGAAATAACTTTTAAGAGATGGCTGGAAAGAGATAGATGCTCCTTAGAAACAATAGTTAAAAGTCCTGATGAGTTTCTAGAAGAGTTAACAAACAACTTTTATGAAACATAATTTTGTCAGCAAACCTCATACTTTTTAAAGCAGCTAAAAGAAATCCTGAAAGCAAATAAATGTATTATACAAATAGATTTTGCTGAAAATTTTTTATTTGTCTTACAAGATGAAGTTCAGTCATCATATGCTTCAAAAAATCAGGCAACTCTTCATCCATTTGTTGTATATGTGAGATTCTTGAATGAAAACTTATCCCAAGAAAGCAAATGTTATTGTGTTATATCTGACAATCTGCTTCACAATACTGAGGCAGTCTTCAGCTATGTGTTTTAAAAAACTGATTCTGAAAAAAGAATATCCACATTCAGAAGATCTATTATTTCACTGAAGGCAGGCAAAGTTAATTTTTTAATTCAGGATATTCAAAAAATACTAGTCAACCAATTATAACTAAACCTTATTCAGCACTTGAAACGATGTTTTTCAAATTTGATAGTGAATTAATCACTAAATAAATAGGTATCCTTTTTCTTATAATATTATAGGTTTAACTTGAAAAACCTTTCATGAAAAAGACTACAAATTGAAAACAGATTGGCATTTTTTTGGCACTGCAAATGGAAAAAGTGCATGTAACGAAATAGGTGGTACAGTGAAGAGTTATTAATAATCTGTCCCTTCAAAGGCCAAAACAAGCAACCAGTATCCACAAACACTGTAGCTTTTTTTTTTTATTAATATTAAGTAGATAGTAGATAGTATTGTTTCTGGATGAGTTCTTGTACAAATATATAATAACTCATCCCATTTGATCTTTCCTGGTTTCATTACCTTTTGATACTGTTAACTCTTCCATGATCTTTTAAGTCTTTAATAGTAGAGCAGCAAGCAAGTACGCAAGTATGTTTATTTGAAGTTATATTGTTTATTATGAAGAAGTCAGGTGTCGAATAAAATGCTTTGGTTCATCTTCGTACTTCAAAGATAATAAACATGCCCAGTTAGCTTGTTCTTCATTGCAAAACCCATCTTGTTTTTAACAATATTTGTTTTTTGCTTATAAAAAATCTTTTCTTGTTATAAAAATTGTTTGCTGTATATATCATTTAAATATATGCAATTTAATTAACTGCAACTTGTGACTCTTGGTACCAATATTAATTGGTACCAAGAGTCACAAGTTGCAGTTAATTAAATTGCATATATTTAAATGATATATACAGCAAACAATTTTTATAACATTCATTATATGAAACATTATAATTATGAAAAAATATAACGTGTGACTTCTGTTAATAATTATCAAAGCTAATAAATAACACAAACCACAATCACAACAAAAACTTTTGCAAATATTTTATCAAACTTAAATAAATTTTAGTGTAAAAATTTTGTTTTTACTTTAAAATTTTACCAGAATTGTCACCTTTCAACAGGAATACATTATCTTAATTTTTTATCAATTTACATAGGAAATCACTGATCTGTTTATTGTGGGATTTGTAAACATATTTTGTTTCAGGAAGCTATCCTCCAAGTAATGTAACAAAAAATAATTTAAAAACATTTAACAAAACAAATGATAAAAACTATCGATACCAAATTCCTAATTTTCCATTAAAGTCGCCAGTTGCTATACAGCGAGACTGTAGGTCAGCTGCTCCAAATGTACCACATTTAAATGAAGAGCTTTTTTCTATCTTTAAAAATAAGGATATATAAAGAAATATTATTATTTAATATTATTAAACATTAAAAAGCAATATTAGAAAAAACCAGGTTATACATTTAAAAAAATCCAAGTGATTTATAAACATAAAACAAGTAGTCTAAAAGAACTAAAATATTTTAAATAGTTATTCCAATATATACATACTGACATTTTAGCTTTCTGGATTTAAAATGATTTTATGTTTTTTATTTTTAAAAACTTGCTTTATAAGATTTGAATAATAAATCACAAAAAAAATTATAAACAATTCCATGTTTTTTAGCCATTTTTTAATGATTTTCAAAAATCATGATAATGACATTAAAATGCAAATATACAACTTAAAAAATTACTTGGTTAATAAGCATTTATATATTTACACAATTTTTTTACTGGGTATATTGATTATTTAGTTTTAATGGTAGTAATAAATTTTTTTAATGTAAAAAACAAGGCACATATATATTAGGTACGTGGAAATCGCAATATACGGAACAAATTTTTGTGTTAAAACTTTTTGACTTGTTTTTTTAACTTTTTTTTAGGTAGAGTTAGGCAAACATATTTTTGTGAAGTTTCTTTTTAGAAACATATATACACATCGATTTTTTTTTGAAAGAAGAAAGGTTAATTATAATTTTTATAAGACTTTTATGTATGGTTACTGTGCTTTTTTATGGATTATTTTGCTTCTGAAAATTTGGTTGATTTCTTACATGAATTTGTAGATGAAGGAATGTTGATCCAGCTCTATTTATTATTCAAACTATTTTCTACATGCATTTTCTATACACATGCCAAAATTTAAAATTTTAAAAATAAATGGGAGCAGATAGGTTTCAAAGGGTTATACTATGCATACTGCATTTTTTAGGTAGCCTTAAGGGTCGCCCATAAATTTTGTCATGAAGTTTATTACTATTTTGGACCCCCCTGACACAGATTGTAACACTTAACTGACCCCCCCCCTCCTAAATTATGCAACAAATCTTAACCACCCCACCCCCCATCTCAATATAATTTCTTTTTAATGTTTTATATATTATAATAATTAAAATTTACTTGGCAGTTTTTTATCAATTGTTTCAGTTTAAAATCAAAGTTATTATTTGTACGCGGATACAAATTATTATTTTTACGTGTTCAAATTTTAAATTATTAATAAAAAAACTATTCAACAAGCAAAAAATTAAAATAAATATTTTTAATAACCCGTCAAATTAATCTCGCGGGCAGTTTAACGGCTAAGGAGCGAGGTGTGCAGAACTTTTTTATTTTGTTTTATTTTAAAATGTTGCCAAATAAACATCTCCAACAGTTTTTTAAGTTTGAAGTTTTACGCCCGCCAACCTCGACCTTAAGTTTTCTTTAGTTCAAAAGAAAGATTTTACGGTACATTAATGGTGAACAAGCTACAAATGCACAACTTTAAGAGTGTTCAGCATATATTTAGACCTCTTTATTTATAATGCGTTGTAAATAAATTATGTCACAAAAAATTTTGTTACAACATAGTAATTTTTTGTTGCTCGAAAATTGCATGACAAAATTTGTGGACAACGCCTAAACAACTCTTGCATCACAAAATTGTGTACCTCCTCCCTCTTGTAGAATATTGTCACAAAAATACCAACCCCTCCCCCCTCTCCCCACTCACCTAGTGCATGAAGTAGTTTTGAACCCCTATGCGACAAAAAAGCACTTAAATTAATTTGCGAAGTGACAAGGAAAGATATATCTTTTTTTGGTATGAATTGAATATTAGATAGATCTAATTCAATTTTTAATTCATCTGAGATTGCACAGATGGACAAAATAGATCATAAGGTAAAACTCTATAAACCGTTGTCAGCTGAGACATAATATCATCTAACTTGAAGGTTTTTCCAAAAAAAAGGGACAGAAACTTGTGTTTTTTATGGCATAATGTATTCGAAACTTGAAGTTGTCCCTCTGGGAGTTGTGATAGCAGTATCAATGGTGGTAAAAAACTATCAGGTATGACTGTAAAATACGATCCTCTTGGTTGTTTACAGCAATTCCGATTTTCATACTTAACTATTGGGAGAAAATTGAATGGTGTGTTTGTTTTTCTATAAATTTATCAAATACAAATTAAATAGCTACTTGACAAAAAAAGTTAAATCGATTAAAAAAAGAAACAACTTCATCAATTAAAGTTTTATAAATAATCAACTAAAATGAGATAATTTGCTTAGCATACTAACATACTATAGAGTCAAAGTATTTACTTTTTCACGGTAGTACCAATTCTCAAAATTAAATATCACCTCTTTCAATGTTTCAGTCGCTTAACATTTTTGTACTTCTAGCAACAGCATCTCTTCCTTCTTGGTGATGGAGTTAATTCGCACAGTTTTTTTAAGGCTTTCATCCTTTACCTCTGAACTTCTGGCTTCTCAACATTGAATCTTTTTTCTCCTCGAAGTTCTTTTCTAGTTTGTTTTTTTTCTTTTCTATAAGGTGATTTTCTGGCGCATATGTTAACTGTCCGTATTCTTTTCTCTTCATCAACCCAATCAAATCTCCATTGATCAAGTTAATTTTTTGTTTTAGTGAATTTGAACTTTTCTCTCTGTTTTAGCATATCGCACAATTGAATCTGCAGTACTTGATTTGGTTAGTTAAGATGTTTCTGCAACAAAGTCAATTTCATCTGGGGCTACGTGGAATAAAGTTTTTGATTTATCAATTTCAAAAAGATTTGATTTGGTTACTTTGTCATGAGAAATTGAGAATTTTGTATTATAAAAAAAAATTTTTCCGCCTATTTGAAGCAATTTTTAATTCCTTAACGAGGTATTAGCTCGTTAAGGAATTAAAAATTGCTTCAAATAGGCGGAAAAAAACTTTGTTTTGATAGTTTGTTACAAGAAATATAAATAATCTTTACATTATTTAATGTAATAATTTTTACATTAATTGTAAATAACCTTTGAGTTATCTAAACCGGCAGTTAAATTATGTCACGCTTAAGGGATGAAGTGGGGGAGGATGGGGGGGGGGGGAGAAACAGATTAGTGGTTTTGTGATAACTTGTTACTAAAAAATTACAATGTTGTGACAAGAGGGAAAGGGGTCAAAAAGGTAGAATATTGGGTGACATAACTTGTGGACAACCCCTTATTCAAAGTTTTGATAATTTGAATAGACTTTTTGCTTCTAATGACAAATAAAGCCTTCAGGTATTCGAAGTTTTTGATTTTGCTAATTCTTAGCCATTCTCACAATTTAAAAATCTGTTCTTGTCATATATTTATTCAGCAACTTCTCATATTTATAATAACAGTCATCAACTATTGCTTACATTATTTAAATAAAAAATTGTTGCATTACAAAATTGGATACCCCCTCCCCATTGTAACAAATCATCACAAAACCACTTACCGCCCTCCTAGTGCATGACGTAATTTATGGACGTCCCCTTATTCAAACATTCTTTCGCGGTCTTTCTTTTTAAAAAAATATATAACAGATTATTTTTTGAAAGAAGAAAGTTTAAGCGTGATTTCTATATACCTTTTATGTATGGTTACTAAACTTCTTCAAGGGTTATTTTGCTTAAAATTTGCATGAAGATTTAGACAATGTTCTCACATGAATTTGTAGTCAAAGCAATGTTGATTCCAACTCTATTTATTATTTTAACAATATTCTACAATTTCTATGCACATGCCAAATTTTCTACATACAATTTCTATGCACATGCCAAATTTTCTACATACAATTTCTATGCACATGCCAAATTTTCTACATACAATTTCTATGCACATGCCAAATTTTCTACATACAATTTCTATGCACATGCCAAATTTCAACAAAAAATAATTGGGAGCAGACAGTTTACTAAGTGTAGCTTTTTTGATACCTAAATTTTGATTTTCTTATTTTTTTCAGTAACAGCGAAATATAGGGGCAAATAATGGGGCTGATTTGCAATAAAATACTTATTGCAATACTGTATACTTAGATTTTTATTATTATATAATAAAAAAGAAAAAATACACAAAGCTTTAAAAAATTCTTGCACAACTAGTATGTTATTTTTTTCGTAATAGTATAAGTCTTATTATAATTATTTTAAACAAAAAAAATGTTGACAAATGTAAAAACCCTAATCTTTTTTTTAATGTTATATATTGAAAAAGCTTAACATTTTAGACTCAAACTGTTGCTTTTGAATTAATTGTTAAGTAAAGTATCAGTGGACAATTTTATCAATACATTATACATAAATGTGCAAATCACATACTTTATTAGTTTTTTCTTGACAAAAGTTTTTAAAATATTTTATAAAAGATACTATTGTTATCTTGTATCATTTTAAAATAAAATCTTTTAATTATTGTTATTATCACAATATTGTAAAACAATAGTTAAAAGATAAAGTAGTATACAATTAGCTTACTACTTTATCTTTTAATTTTATTAAATCATTATACAAGCATGCAAAATAATTCTTCTTGTTTAGATCTTACCACACTTTTTGGTGATTTTTTGAGATTTTATAAGTATAATTCATATAATTTTTGGATTTATTATTAATTATGTTAATCATTAAATACAAAGATAAAGTAGTATACAATGAATTAATTTTAATAGACAATAACAGTTTTAACTTTTTTATTAAAATAACATAAACATAATCATTAAGTTAATGTTTTTAGAGTGTTTTAATAATCTTAAAATATAATTGATAGTATAAGCTATAATATTGTTATTGACTATTAATTAATTAAAAAATTACTAATTGCAAATCTAATCTAGCTGAACTATTTTACTAAAGGATGGATTTTTTGGGACAATGCTTTTCCCAAATATTTTAAATTCTATTACAACTTTAAACCAAATTGATTACCAACTTACTGGAATGACTTCTGCTTGTCTTAATGCATTTGAGGTAGTCTTGACTTGTCAATATAAGAGGTATTTCTCCCTTTCTATTACAGTGGCACTCAAGGAGACAGCAAGTGCATGGTTTCAATAATAATAATATAAATAATGAGGAGTTATTTGATATATTTAGTGATGCCAAAGGACTAATGCTAAAACTTGTTATATATTCAGCAAATTAAGACCCAAAAAGAATAGGACTATAAATTATCTAGATAACCTTGAAGAGTTGCATACAGATCAAGTAATAAAGTGGTCTATTTACATGGAACAAAGATAAAGAGAATTTGAACATAATGAAATTTGAGCAGAGATTACTAATAGACAAGACAAAATTTACACTATTTCTTATTGGAAACAAGAATAAATTTATATTGAAGTTGTCAAACATAAGATGAAAAAATTCCAGCAAGCTGCTGATGTTATATCAGGGAAGTAAATATTTTCTTAATTGAAATATGAAAATAATGTAACGATATTTGCAGTATAGCAAGTTTTGTGACTTGAAAAATAAGTACTGCAAGTTTTGTGGCTTGCAAATATGGTACAGCAAGTTTTGTGGCTTGAAAATAGTTGGACAGACAGCTTTTACCTTCACGTGGTGTCTAGTGTTAAAAATGATTTATTTTAGTTCTTTGATATAATGTAAAAATTAAATCATTCACTAAAAGCCAAGACAAGAATTAATTACATTTTTTATTTCAAATACTTGTGGTTTTTATGAGTGTTTTTTTTTAAGGTTGGAGTTGTTAATTTGTTCTTTTACATGAAAAAATGGATAGTCAGATGCATCTTTTTATGTGGTTAAATAGTTTTTTAGAACAATTTCTTTCTTTTTAAATAAGAATTTCAACACTTTTGTTAAATTCTCATTTTAATTTTCTTTTTCCTGGCTGGGGCAAACAGATAGCATGCGCCCCCTTCCATAAAGGTAATTTATAAAATATAAAACAGATAGCATGCGCCCCCTTCCATAAAGGTAATTTATACACCACTAGTTACTATTTTGTAAAGTATTGAAATGTTTAGTTTTTTATACTAGATTCATTCATTTTAGTAAAGATTAAAATATTTTAAAGAATGAAATTTTGATAGGTTGTGCTAAACCTTCCCCATAACTTAGCTAGTGATGCGCAATAAAATAATAATAAGCTGTTGTATATAAATATTACCAATTTTATGAAGAAAAAAACATTCTTTTATGAAAAAAAAAAAAGTATTTTTGTGTGGTATAGGTGGTGAATTGGCACTTTCTCCAGTTCCCTCGATGCATCATTTTTCTATGGTACCTATCTTTCGATACCAAGTTATAGATATTTGAATAAGAATTGAAAAAGTTATAAAAATTTATGTGAAAAATTTTTTTTTTTTGACCACAGTTTTATCCTTATATCAAAAATTTGCTACTAGAAATGTCATTAGTTTTTTCAGAATTGATTGATTTTCATAATTTTTTTAAACAATAACTTTAAAATATTGTATTAAAATGCTTTTCAATGATATGTAACATTCTATTATTTAATTGATTTAAAAAAATCAGTCTACATACCTACATATTTAAATGTTTCTTTTATTATTAATGATTTTTTTCATTGTTACAATTAAAAAATGTTTGTACAATAAATATAATATTTGAACACAAGTGTCAACTGAAAGATCTTAAATTGACACTACTCAAAAAAATTTATATATATATATATATATATATATATATATATATATATATATATATACATATATATATATATATATATATATACATATATATATATATATATATATATATATATATATATATATATATATATATATATATATATATATATATATATATATATATATATATTATGTCAGTGTATCCTACAAATAAAGTGCTAAATGTTCTTAAAGAACAGAGCAATAATAAATTAGTAAAAACACTTATCTAACTTTTATCTTCTACAGCATGTTTCGCTTCCTGATGTGTTTTTATTAATTTATATATAAATAAATAAAATATATTTCAGACAACAGGCATGTACAAATTAGGTGCCAGGTCCATAGTTTTTTAAAAGAAAAGTATTATTTTAAACTTTGATTAACTAAATGCATAGAGTGATTCAGCAAGGTACAAGCCATCAACTGTTTACAAAAGCATGTATATAGTTAAAGATAATTGTATAAAAAGATGGTAATCTGAACTCTAAAAGCATGTAAGATATACTATCATATTTGTTGTATCCGAAAAACATTTTAGCACATTTGTTGTAGCAATACTGAAGGCGTGCCATTGTTTTATCATTATAATTTTGCCACAAAGGAACACCATATAAGCAAATGCAATATGCTTTAAACAGTTTAACCTTCACTCTGGTAGAGCATAAATGAAAGCGTCTAGTTAAGATATTTGTATGTGTGTAAAGGCCCTTGACCTCTTTGATTATATCAAGATCATGGGTAAGGTCATTTTTAATTTTATGATTAAGGTATTTAAAAGATTCAACAAAAGTAATTTCACATCCTGACACGCATAATTCTGGGAAGGAGTTTGATATAACTTTTGATTTTTGAGTTGGATTAAACACCATACATACAATTTTATTGGTATTAAAGGACATGTTAATTAAGGAAGATTCCTTATTTGTAAAGCTATTTAGTTTTTGAAGAGAAAACCAAGAAGGTGCAATTAGAACTATATCATCAGCATAGGCCAACACATTCATGAATATACCACCTATATTTCATCAATACGAAGGTTTGATATTGATGAAATCAAATCTTGTATGTAAAAGTTAAATAAAAGTGGTGACAATATACTACCTTGACGAACCCAATTCCCAATTCCAAAACTGTTTGATTTTGTTTTTTGCCATCGAACAGACATTTGTTGATTACTATACCAAAATGCAAGCAAACAAACAAGTTTTTTGGGAAGAATAATATTTTGAACAACAGCCAGTAATTGACACTGTCAAATGCTTTATTAAAGTCTATGAAGCAAGCAAATAAATGGCCTCCTCTAGATGTGTAATACTGCACAGTCTTTTTAAAATAGTTTGAGCATGATGTTGATGAGTGATTTTGTTTAAAGCCAAATTGGTAATCATCATTTTTATTAATTTTGTACAAATTGATTTTCTGCAATAAAAGACTCTCAAAATTTTTTGACATAGCAGAGGACACAGCTATGGCTTTATAGTTGTTCACATCTGTTAAATCAGCCATTTTAGATTTTACTAATAAATAAATCGTGGCCTCACAAACGTGGATGGTAAATAACCAAATTTTATGCATAAATTAAAAAAAATACTAATAAAAAACTGCAATCTACTTCCATCATACATAAAAGATTCCATACAAAGGTTATCAGGTCCAGCTGCTTCTCCTAGTTTCTGAGTTTTTACTGCAGTGGATATGTCAATGCAACTCACAATAATATCAGAGTTTTCAGTGGAAAATTCCATTTCCTTTATGAAACTGAGGTAATATTTTTCATTGTTAGTTGAATTATACAAATTTTGAAAGTGCTGTTTTCACATATTAGCAATAAGACAATCACCTGTGGCACCTCCAACACTAGCAACAAAGTTCGCTGCATTACTGTTACTGATCTTTCGCACATTATTCCAGATAAATCGGTTTGAATTAGTTCATTATGATGTCTACAATATCTAAGAGCTAATTTAAAAGTAGCTGCTTCATTTTTTCAAAAATGTCACCCTGTTTCTTTTTTCCTTGAAAAATCCATTGCTTGAAGACATCTCTTGCAATGTTGTGTTTATCTTTAACATAGTCATTCTAACCTGGAGTAATATATTCATGGTTTTTATGTTTAAAATTACATTGAGGTATAGTATCAGATACAGAAGATTGCATAGTATTTATGATGCTGTTATAGAATAAATCAATATCTGAGTTGTATTGTAGCCATTTGGAATATTATCATTAAGTAGATAGAGGGGTTCATGTACGTATATTAATAAAGAATCTACTTTTGCTACATAACGTGTTAAGGTAGTTTTGTCACAAATTTGACAGTTAGGAGAACTAGTTGTCATATTAAAATAATGTTTTTTTTTATATATATATATATTTATATATATATATATATATATATATATATATATATATATATAATTAATTAGTAAAAAACACTTATCTAACTTTTATCTTCGACTTGAAGTTTCACCATTGCTGGATCATCAGGAAGAGTTCCTGATGATCCAGCAATGGTGAAACTTCAAGTCGAAGATAAAAGTTAGATAAGTGTTTTTTACTAATTAATTATTGCTCTGTTCTTTAAGAACATTGAGCACTCTATTTGTAAAATACACTAACATAATTTACATATATATATATATATATATATATATATATATATATATATATATATATATATATGTATATGTATATATATATATATATATATATATATATATATATATATATATATATATATATATATATATATTTCTATCTATTACTTACATCTGAAAGGAGATTAATGTCGCCTTTAAGGTCATTGTGCGTGATTTCGTAGATTTGCATAACTCCAGATCCTTTAGCATTTGATCCAAGACAAACAAACCTAGCACTTCTTGGCACAAATTTAGCATCAAAAATAGTGTAATTTAAAGACTTGTTCACATGTGTGACTATCTGTGGATTTTGAATGCTATCCATTATTTTGTGTTTTGAAATTTACTACTTTTTCGCACTTTTAAAATAAAATTATTTCGCGCATAAGTTAATGGCGGCTAATTTATCAACACGACTAAATTTCCGTCCATTTGTATCCTAGGACACAAATAGACGGAAACTAAGGAATCGTCCATAAATTACGTAACGCGAAATTAAACTTATAGACCCAAGACAAAGGATAAAAAGTCTTCCATCGCAGAATTTCATTAGCAGAATCTTAACAGAAGAAAATTCACGAGATTATCTTAAATAATGTGAACTTCAGTTATGATTAAGTGTCTTCTGGAATTTGCATGACTTATCGACTCAAGTACAATCAAGTGATAAAAATTCCTGTTATATAATAAAAAGGCCTGTTCAATTTTCACTCCATTGTTATAAAACCATCACAATGAAAACAGCATAGTGTGATTGTTTTACCAAAAAAATTGCCAAAACCAATGGAAAAAAGTAACACCCTCTCCAATTCAATGAAGAAACTCCTGCAGCTGAAAAAAGGTGCAACACTTGCTTATCTGTGAACATCCTCATCATTGTACACATTGAAAACGTCATGAAAACTTTAGAGAATTTGCATTGGCAGACCCAATAGGTGCAGAACATATTGCATTAATGGTGTAGCGAGAGTAGTATAAAAGGGGCGTTCTAGCTCAAAATTGTATCAACTATATCTTTATCCATATTCTCATAAGTCATTTTAACCATAAACCTATCCATATTCTCATATCATGATTCAACCATACTCCCATCCATAATTTCTTTACTCATTTCAACTATGATCCAAGCCATAATCTAATATCATATTTCAACCATAAACTTATCCATAATCTCATTAACTTTTTTAATCATACTATCCATAATTTCTTATTATATTTCAACCATAAATCTATCCATAATTTCTGAGTTAAAATAAAATAATATAAAAATAAAATAATGGTAGTATAACAACCATAATATATAATTATATAATGGTTACATCATAACTATAAACACTGAGCCAAAAAAAATTTTTAATTTTAAATCAACTTTTTTAAGTTAAGCGTAAATGTAATATAGCTACGCATAATAGTAAATTACACTTATTATAGCAGCAAAACTTCCAGAATATCCAACTTGTGCATCTCCAGAGTTTAATGTAACTACTAATTTTCTTCCACTACCAACACTAGGCATAGAATCAGATTGATTAAAATCTCTGTAAAATGAGATAGTTGTTGTAGAACTAATTGTTGCATTTAATTGATGCAATAGTTCAGATTCTGTTATACTAAATGGTGTAGCATTAGCACCGCTCCATGAAGAAAGATAAAAATCTTCTAATCCAGAGGAACAGAATATACATGCATTATTAACATCAAATCCAGGAAATAATAAATAATTACGATAGTGATATGGTGTCCAAGGTTGTATCATATTGTCAGTATGAACAGGAGAATTGAATGCATCATACATACGTACTCTTGATTCCCGCCAATCTCCAGATTTGCCAACAACATGCATTCTAATATATTTTAAATAAACACCATTCCCATTTCCTGCAGTGTTCAATAATATATATTCATTACCATAAATTGTGTTCGTATATCTAAATATTGCTGAGCATAATTTAAGAGATGAAATGTATGGTGGCAATGATGAATTTCTTGAAACAAAAGGTTGTATCCAATATAGAACTGGATTACTTGTATTATTGTAAAGTTCAATTGCTAGATTGTTATTAAATGGTAAATCAAATGTGAAGTATCCTCCCATCGAAGTAGCATCAAACTTATTACAACCTTCTAAAGAGTTATAATAAAATGCTCCTCCTAGTGGAGTAAACAAAAAGTCACTGGCTAAACCTATAGTATCTATTCCAGTTGCATCTGGAATATGAGAATAATAACCAATGCAGAGTCTATTATCTGCATATATTTTAATAAATACGTTACCTGGTACAGTTCCACCACTTGGTGCAAATCCACGAAGTGCTAACCCTAGTTTTCTGAGAATACCAGAGCTATTATTAAATGTTGTACTGTATACTAATGATCCAGTAGTACCTGTATGTGGTTGAAGAGTCTGATACTTTGCTCCAAGGCATGTTAAACTTGAATTTGGTATTATTTCTAAACTGTTAGAAGAAAATACTAATTTATCAACACAATTTTTTGTAGCAGCATTACTTGGGTTCGTAGGTTCTGCTACATTTATTAAGTTGTTTTTATTCATGTCAATATTACTAATCGCATTATTTAGCCCATCCCTCCTAATAAACAAATTATTAGCTTGAGTTGTTGTTAACTTCTTTGTTACTTGTTTTGTAGTTAAATCAGTAGTGGGTCCGAATTTATCAACAGGCATTTTCTTTTTATTTAAAGTACATTTTTTTAAAAAAATATATTTTTTAAAAATTTACCATAGATTATTAATAATATTCTCAAAATCATACCCTCCATCTAGTTTTTTTAAAACGTATAGGCACAAATGTCCACAGAATGAGGTATTTCCAAACTGAATTCTGTTACTATTATAAAAATAGTGACCTTTTAAATAATTATCAATTTCAACTGGTGGTGGTAAAACTTAGTGAAATCCCTGGTCAAAACTTAGTGAAATCCCTGCATACTTGAATCTCCTGTATTTAACATTCCACATTTTTTTTTGTGTATTTTTAGGTAATTCATCTCATGTACAAATACACCTTTAAAATGTTTTATTTTTAGTTTTTTTGCTGCTTTGATTAACTGAAAATTTATTAGTGGCTCATTTGGTAAAATTATTCCTTCAACATTGATAAGTTTATAATAATTGTTATTAACCGTTTCGATTTTTTAATTATAGTTTGTTTTTTTCTAAAATAACTCTTTGACCTCTTTATTGACCTGTTATTGACCTATTATTGACCTCTTTGCCTAATTGACTTCTTTGTCTAATTGATTTCTTTGACCTATAAACAATTTTCTTCTTTTAGTTTGTACTGCCCATATGCTAATGTGTGTATGCCATCTTCTAAAATAACTATTTTATTGTCTTCTGCGCTTAATGCTATTTTATTGATTTCTTCTGTGTAAATTTTATGTAAATAGGATCTTATTGCATTTATTTTCCTTATATGATTCCTCTTATTTAATAAACAATCTTTGTAATCTTCGTGTGTTATATATTTTTTAACAACATTTTTCTTTACTCCCTTACATTTTTTGTTATCTTTTCCGTGTACTTTGTAAGAATAAAACTTTGATCTGAGTCCTACAAATCCTTCAATTTGTGCTTAGGGTTTTTCGGTTCCGGGTACCCGGACTCGGCGAGTCTGTGGGTAAATACCCGGATCCGATACCCGGTTTAAGGCTCGACGAGTCTCATGGTTTGAATGTTTTGCCTTGTTTCGTAGGCAACGGCGCGTCGTCGAGCTGGATCTCTACCTTTTCTAGAAAAATATAGTAGTAGGGTTTGTGAATCTAACTTAAAGTTGAACTTGGCCACGGCTTTTTAGATGTTTCGAGAACATTCAAGTTTATGTCTGTTTCCATGTATGTCCGAATACACACTAAAAGAATTAACTTCATAACTTAAATTTTTTCTTATGGAATGTTTTTATATATAAGCGAATGCTTTAAAGGATTTGCTAATATAATATGTTTCTATATTAGCAAATGTTTTAAAAGCATTCGCTAATATAAAAACTTTGGATTAGAAAGATTGAAGTTAATAAGTTAATTCTTTTAGCGCGTATTTAAAAAACTTAAAAAAAAAACACTTTTCATTTATTAATTACTCCTCTATTTTAGGAAAATTTGGACGAGAATCTCCTAGTCTCTAAAACTTGTGTTTGAGTCACACTATAGACTTAGCTGTTTGTTATGTACTATATAAAAAGAAAAATATTTTAGTCTTGCAAGATGAAAATTACGTTGATGGAGATAGAAATGAACATGGTCAAGATGATATTAATGATGATCAAGATGAAAATTATTATTCTGACGAGAGCGACGGTGACGTCGAAGAGTACGGACAAATTGAATTAACAAATTTAGGCAATGTAGAAGAAAATATAAAAAGTGTTCGCATAATTTTTAAATTTTTTAAAAGTTCTTCTGTGAGAAATAATATTTTGCAAGAAAAGATCAAAATAGTTTTAGGAAATGAACTTCAGCTAGTGTTAGATGTAAGAACTCGTTGGAACTCAATGATCGAAATGATATCAAGATTTTTAAAATTATTTTATATCATTTAAGAAGCTCTGCAAGATATTGGAAATAAACATTTAATAGAAAATATTAACATTGAATTATTAAATGATTTGGAAAATACTCTAAAGCCTATTAATTTAACTGTTGAAGCTCTTAGCAGAAACGATGGTAATCTTGCAACAGCCCGATTAGCAATTGATTTTATGTTAAAAAATTAAAAGAATCCAATGGTAATTTAAGTAGAGAGCTATTAATGACGATGAAAACTCGAATAAATAGCCGTAAAAACCAAGAAGTAGAAGAGCAATTAGATTCTCTTGTAAATGGTACTTCAAAGAAAATACAATTATTTACAACAAATTTACTGAAGAGATTATTTGGTGAGGATGAAGAACAGCAAAACACGCATGAACAGGGGCATTCAGCTGAAAATAACAAAAATAAAACACAAAACACACTATCATTAACACTGGAGGAAGAACTTCATAAAATATTTAAATTGCGAAATGTCCAATTTTGCCAAGTTGCGGAAATAAATTAGCTGATATTAAAAAAGAATTTTTATTATTTTCAAAAACTAAAAAAAGAACTGTATATTTAGAAAAATTGTATCAAACGTTAATAACGATAAAACCAGCATCAACAAATTCCGAACATTTTCTATAGCATCCAACATCTGTACATGAATTTGTTCTAGATTATTCAACAATTCATAAAACGCATTAGTTTTTTTAAAGTAAAAATAATTGCTCTGTTTTGTATTTAACACTAGCAAGTATTTTAATTGAGTTGAGTTTATTTTTGCTAGTATATTTACATGCATTTTATAAAATGCGATATTTTTAAATGGTAATGTCAAGTTTATTTGGTAGTTTAAGATTATAATAAAAGTATAGAATAATATATTTACGTTAGACAATGAACTGGCTAAAAGTTGTTTTATTTACCTTAACGTATACCAAATCCATTTTTGAAAATCGGCGTGAGAACAAAAAATCCTTTCACGCTATTGTTAAAATTGCAAGTTAAAAAGACGTATTGGATCCGGACCCGAACCTGAACCCGATAAATATTCTTAGACTCGACTCGGACTCGTCGGGTCTAAAAAATGCCGGGTTTTCCCAAACCCTATTTGTGCTCCTTCAGACTCATCTTTAAACATTTCTATTACTTTCTTACTTACACCAACTTTAAAATTTACCTTATTAATTGCTGAATGCTTTGTGTCAAATTCACTTGTATCAAATTTGCTTTCAATATCTTTAGAAATATCTGCGAATTTGTATCTGTGAATAATAGTTTTACTCGATCAGAATATTTTTTCTTTATATAATCGTAGTGAAATTCATACATTAGGGTTTTGCTCAAATCTAATATACACATACCTAAGTAAATTGGTTTAGCATATTTTAATTTTGTTCTTTTCATATGTATTGGTATTAAGTTTTTATCAAATATTGTTGCTAATTTAATAGAATCACCTCTGTCTGTTCCTAATCTAATATCAACTCTGTTTTTAACATTCTCCATTGTTTTTCCAAATACTGAATTATTCATGAGTTTAAAAAAGTCTTTTTCAAAATCATTAGTTGCTTTAGATAGTTGCTACGATTTGTAATTAGTTCAATGTATTCACTAAACCATGCTCTTTCTTCAAATTTTATTCCTCTATGAACTTTTGTAATCTTTAATCCTAATCTTTCATACAATTTAAAATTTTCATAATGTATTACATAATTTTTCTTATTATTCAAGTTAGGTACTAATTTTTCAACTTTATCGATAGTTATTCTTTCAGGTGCAAGTGGATAATCATTATGATTATCATGTAGATATTCAGGGTAATCTAAATCAACTTCCAGTATACATGGAATTGATTTCCAGTTCATCAACTCATTTTCATCCATCCATTTAAAACCATGTGTTGGAAGTGATTTACTCATTGCCCACCCATATAAATTATTAGCATCTAGATACTGTATATATGTCGGTTATTTGCTTTGATCATACTCATACCCATATACTTATTATTAGAAGTTCCTAATCTATTTAATATCATTCTAATACCTCCACGTATTCCTTTCTTTATCATCAGTATCATATGATAATCACTCAGCAATTCTAATTTTATTTTGGTTTTCTTTAATGCTGCACCCCAAGCTAATCCTGGTGATGTGTAATACCAAGTGGGATCTAATTTATAAAAATTCATACAAAGCATCTTTAAAATTTTCAAAGATGTCAGCTAGTAAAAGCACATCTGAAACGTTGTATAAATCATGATAAGCAATTAAACTCATTCCATACATTTTGTGCATGTGAGTAATCATCATCACGTATACCTTCATCATTTAATTTTGAAAAGAATGATTCTTTTGGTGGTAATTGTGTCTCTAAATTTGTGTCAGAAAATTTATTTTATTGAATCAACCCAATTATATGGGTACACATCTTTTCTTAGTAACAAATCTAATTTTTTTACCTGAATATAATTTTTTTTTTTTTTAATTGTATCAGGAACATAAGATATAATCCAATCTGCAATAGAATTATTACTTGATTCTTTTTGAGATATTGCTGTATTAGTTGCAATAAAAGGTGTAGGAATTAAAATTGTTGAAGATAATATATCCAGAATCGGTTCGTCTAATAAATTTCTCTGTTCGACTGATGTAGATTGTAACGCTCTTATGAGATCACTTTTTCTCATTCTATAATAATATTTAATTTTTCGCTCTTTTGCAATTTATTTTAATTCTCTGACATTTTTATTTTTCATTTTTTATATAGCAAAATTTTTTTTTATATTTTTATTTTTTTTTTAATGATTTTTCAAAATAAAAATCTTGTCGTTTTTATTATTATATCGTTATTCTGATTTTTAAATACATCCCTATCCTCGTATTCTATAATAATATTTAATTTTTCGATATTTTGCAATCTGCTGCTTTTTTGTAATTGTCAATGTTCTTTATACAAAAGGTGTAGGAGTTAAAATTTCTGAAGATGTTATATCTGGAATTAGTTTATCGAGTATATTTTGATTTTCCATTTTTATATGACAAGATTTAATTTATTAAAGATATTTACAAAGCATTTTTTTTTTTAAACATCTTTTATTTTTAATTTTTCCGAATTTAATATTTCGGTCTAAAATTCATTATCAACTTTTCCATCATGTAATTCAGGATATTTCCATCCATGCTTAGTTTTACGCATAGCACTGTATAATGATTTATATATTTTAATTTCTCCTGTTTCAATGTTAGTTAATTTAACAGTGACTGGTTTTTTCTTTATTGTTCTTAATCTTTCATATTTTGGATCTAATTCTTTTTCTTCGTTTCCGCTTATTTCACGATTTTTTCTAGGTCTCCCAACTGGATTCTTCTCATTTACTTCTTTCACTGGATGTATTCTAGGTTTACCAACTTGTCTTTTCTTATTTACTTCTTTCACTTCATTCATAATAGATACTTTATCTAATAACCCATTTTCCATAGCAATCATTAGCAATGTAGCGAGATTGTTAGATATTTTTGAAATATTATTTTCTTCTAATAGATTTTGTAATTTTTTCTTTGTATATTTCATTCTTTTAATATATAAAGAAAAAAAACTTAATTAATTTTCAAAAAAATTTTTAATAAACAATATTCATTTTATTTCCGTATGATTGAAATTGTAATAATCTATTGAATATTACAACAGCAAATGCTTCAGTATCTGTTGGATACTGAAGCATTTGCTTTTTTTCCAGATATAATCGCCTAAAAACAGCCGTTTTTAGGCGATTATATCTGGAAAAAAAAAAAAAAAAAAAAAAAATATATATATATATAAAAATATAAATATATATATATATACATGAGAGGTGTGTTCAAAAAGTACCCGGAATTTTGAAATTTTGTTGGTTTGGAGTTTGCGATTGTCTGCATTTTTTTGTTGTTGTTGTTGGTATACATGCCCCTAAAGTAAAATAAAATTCTCAGCTATATTCATTGTTTAGTTTGTCTGTGGTAGTCGCTAAGGTTCAACGTGTTTTGAGGAGTTCGGTGATTTTTGCTTGTTCAAAAAATGGAAGAATTGAAGAGTCAAAGAACTTATATTAAATTTTGTGTAAAAAATAAAATAAAGTATAACAAAGTGTTCAAAATGTTGCAAAAAGCCTATGGTGAGTCTGCTATGAAAAAACAAGTGTTTACGAGTGGTATAAGCGTTTCTAAGATGGGTGCAAAGACCTTCAAGATGACGAACGCTCCAGTCGACCCAGCACATCAATAATCGATGAAAATGTGAAAAAAGTGGGAAAAATGGTTATGAATAATTGTCAAATCACAATAAGAGAATTTGCTGATGAATTGGCTCATGTCATTTTTTCAAATATTTTAGGCATGAAACAAGTGGCAGCAAAATTCATTCCAAAACTGCTGAATTTCAACCAAAAAAACAATCGCATTCAAACATTGCTCAGGAGCTGGTAAATGACGTCAATGACAATCCAAGTTTGCTTAAGAGGGTCATAACTGGTGATAAAACATGGGTGTACAGTTATGACATTGAAACCAAAGCACAATCGTCGCAATGGAAGCACCCTGAATCACCAAGACCAAAAAAAGCATGTCAAGTTCAATCAAATGTTAAGGATTTGCTTACTGTTTTCTCTGATTATAAAGGCGTAGTTCATCATGGGTTCTTACCACAAGGTCGTACGGTTAATAAGAAGTATTACCTTGAAGTTATGCAATGTTTACGTAAAGCAATCCGAAAAAAACACCCCAATTTATGGAAAAACAATTCATGGCTTTTGCCCCATGATAATGCACCTGCTCACTCGTTGTTGCTTGTTCGTAATTTTTTAACCAAAAACAACACCGTAATTATGCCCCAACCTCCATATTCACTAGATATGGCTCTGTGTGACTTTTTCTTATTCCCAAAAATAAGAAAACCTTAAAAGGCTGTCGTTTCTAATGCATAGATGACATTAAAAGCGCATCGCTGAATCAACTAGAGGCTATTCCAAAGATCGAGTTCGAGAAGAGTTCCAAGGACCGGCAGAAGCGCTGGCGCAAGTGCATAGTATCAAATGGGGACTACTTTGAGGGAGCCAACATTAATGTAGACGAATATATAAATATTTTTTTGCAAAAACGAAAATTCCGGGTATTTTTTGAACAAACCTCGTATATATATATAAATGTTACATATAAAATATAGACATCTATGTAAATTTATATTTATTTATAAAAACATATGTATACATATATTTCATATTATAAATATATATATATATATATATATATATATATATATATATATATATATATATATGTATATATATATATATATATATATATATATATATATATATATATATATATATATATATATATATATATATATTATATATACATATATATATATTAGGGTGTTTCTTATTTGGGGTTAAAAATTTTTTTTTTTGATTTTTAGTGGGCCACCCACTAAAATAGTTCATTTTGGTGAGAAAATAAATTTGTAAAAATTTCAAGGGGAAAAAAAATTTTTTGCATTGAAGTTAAGGAGACTGGTGATAATGACTCATTTACTTGGTACACATTTATTTACTTATTACATGCATTAAAAACATCAATTTTCTGTCATTGCATTTGTACTTATTTATCAAAAAACAGCAATAAAAATGCTTTTTTTACTTTGATTGTAGGTTTATTTAAGACAATATTTACTGTACGAAGATTAACCGCTCATGAGAGTTGTCTTTTTTCTGTCAGGATATTTCTGTCTATATTTTTGAACTACCAACAACAGGAACTGCTTTTGCTCTTTGTTATAATCAACAGGATATCTATCCTTATTAAGCATAATATACATATTTTTCAAGTCGCAATGATCGAATATTGAAGAATTGAGTAATTGATCTTTACATCTTTACTTGTTTATCCAGCAATAATGTATCTTGGTTTTTCAGGAGATGTCTTTACGCTTAATCTCCAAGAAAATGTAGTAGATTGTGGATATAGTATCACACTGCCGCGCGTGAAAACTGGAAGTGTCACTTTTGATTCAATAGTTTTATAAAGGTTAATCCTTTCTACATCTAATGGGATCACATATAGCATAAGCAATGATATTTTATTAAGATCAACTTTTCCTACAGCTACAGCAGCAAGTCTAAAAGTTGCATAATCATCAGCTTTTCTTACAAGAGTTAGTAAATGTTTAAATCCATAAATAGCTTTGTCGTATTCATCACAAAATCCAAAAATGCGCTTTAAAGGTATAGAAAATGAAAATATTCCCTTTGTAGTTGGTTTCTGAATTATGTATGCTTGTCTTACTGCAAACCCTGAGTTATCGCCAAGTACTGCTGTTGTTGCAGAATCTTTATACCACAATTGATTTAATCCCTGTGCTAATTGAAAGTCGTTTGGGTATTTAAGCATTCCTAACATTGTAGTTGCTAGACCTGGATGATAAACAGCTTCTACTTCTTGGTTTGATAATTGAAATGATATTTGACTAAATTAGCGCATAATACCATTATATGCAAGTGACACTGTATCTGCATTAGCATAAGCTGTTCCATCAGCTTTAAGAAGTCTTTCTTCAAACAAGAGAAAAGCCTCAGATGGAAGTGTGAGCAAATCTTGTTGTTCAACGTTGATTCTTATTTCTCCAACTATTTAGATTTGTACCAGCCACTGGCTCATATTCATGAAATTCAAACCTTTCAATTCCTTCATCAACGGTTGGAATTTCTGTAAAGTTTAATACTTCAGAAGTTGTCATTTTTTTTTTTATATGCAATATAAAATTATTTTTTTTTAAGACAATTCTAAAAAACTGATAATTGTATAAAAAATTAAGCAAGTCGAAGACCGCATCCTTTTTTAACTAAATCTTATATTCTTATAGCATTTTCATTTGAACCTTATTGCAGACCCTATAATTATTTTATTTATATTTGTTGTTACCTCATCTCCAAATTTCATTAGACTTTTAGATCCATTATTTATCAAATTTGAAATTATTTCTTCAATTTTTTTATTAGGAGTATTTGGTTGTGAAACTACTTTTGAAGATGCTTTATCAATTAATTGTTTTCCTTTTTCAACTGCAGCATTTCTAGCTGCAGTTATTGCTGATGTTGAAAGTTCTATTCCTGCTGATTTAGCAGCAGTTATTGCAGTTTTTCCTAAATCAAGCAGCCTACTGCTTCAACATAGCTGATGATACTCTTGTTACTTTTGATGCTGCTATACGTTTAAATAAATTTTTCATAGAATAAAATATTCCACTTGTTTATAAACCAATAACATGTTTCTTTACATATCTCTTGTTATGAACAGTTAGTAGTTTTTTATGTGCTATATATTTTTTACACTGAGATGTAATTATAAATTATTTTGTATTGCTTTATACTTTAAACTATTTATAACACCTTGCGGTAATAACTAATCACAAATTGCAACAGCTTCATTTCTTGCACCAGTGTTACCTGCTTTCAATGCAGTTATACGTAATTCAAGCTTTTTAACTAGTGCGTTAGGATCACAAGGAAAGATTATAACTTGTAATCCTGTTCCTTTTGATTCACGCTTCTTATTTTTCTTTATATCTCTCCAAATTAGATTATTTCTCTGTAATTTTCACTCTTACATGACTTTGGTTTGTATGGGTTTGCATCAGGAGGAATTACATCTGTTTATATTAATATATCTCGATAATTTTTAAGATTATTTTCAGTATATATTGCCTTATTAGGAATAAACTTTGTTATCAACTCCCAAAGATCAGGAGTACCATAATATGTTTCACCATCAATAGTTATATCATCATCATTAATAAATATTGGCTTTTTTCCGATATATAATGAGTCATCCTTGACATCCTTAGAATGTATTCCAAATGTAGTATCTGTAGACTTTTTACTACTTGTATACATTCTTAGATATTCTGTTGCAAATTTTCCGAGCCTCAAGTCCTTAGTTTCTTCAAAAGAAGACATTAGCCATTATTTCAGGATAAGCGTTTGAAAAAGTGAGTGCAAATTTATTAGCTTGATCATTTAATTTAGGTATATTTTCTTTTATTCCATCTTGGCTATTAATTAGCTTGATCATTTAATTTAGGTATGTTTTCTTTTATTCCATCTTGGCTATTAAAAAATGGCTTGTATAATTTTGTCAAGTCTAACTGTAAATTAGTTTCACCCATCTTTTCATATAAATTATTCTGCTGTATTCTTTTTTTACTATCTAAAAATTCTTTAACAATTTAATCTCTTTTTTCAGGATCTTCAATTTTTTAGAAAAGACATTTTGTTTTTTTATAAAAAAGATAAAAAAACACAACATAAATTGTTATGTTGTGTTTTATGTTTTACGTTTTATGTTATATGTTTTATTTACGTTTTTTTTACGATTTATTTTAATAAATTATTTTGTACTTTTACATTTACATTTTTACTGAATCTACTTTGGAGTATTTTAATTGCCTCATCCATTCCTTGGTTAATTAATGATGTCTTAGTTTGTTCATCAATTTCAGTTTTTATTTTTGTTCTAATTTGTTCAAGCATGACTTTAAATTTTTCAAGTTCACTAATTATTAATTCAAATTCATTGTCATTTACATACCCATCTACTAAAGCTTTAGAAATATGATCACTAACTGTATTTAGTTTTGAATCACCAAATACCTTAATCTTTTCATGCTTTTCTGCTTTTAAACTTAATTTTTTATTAACTTATCCACCTAATATTGATAAAGCACCTGCTCCTAATGCTGCACCCTCACATGCAATAACTACTGGTGCTGCAATTATTGTTGCTAAAAAATCAATTCCAATAGTTCCAAGTGTCATAGTGCTTGCTAGTAATGCATTATTAATTGCTGAAATTATTTTTACAGCTCTATGATTATTATAAATGTAAATTATTTTTACAGCTCTTTTCTCTCTCACGCTCTATTTCTTTTTGAATCTTATTAATTTTATTTAGACGATATATATGTCCACTAATCACTTGATTTTCGGTAGGCGCATCTGGAGGAGTTGGGTATATTTTATATTCCATTTTAATAAGGAGAGAAAAAAAAATTTAAATTATCTCCTTTTTTAATTAATACATCAGAATCAGAATTATTAACAACATTTACTACAATATCATCAACAGTCTCTTACAGAACTTTTGTAAACTTAACATTTTTAATTTAAGTTCTTGTTTTAGTGAAACTAACGCAACACCTTCATTAACTGTTGCGCCAAACTTTAAAAGAATATTTTGATGTGATAGAGATTTTATTGTAATGTCATGTTGTGCAAATATTTTATACCTATTCTTATTTATTAATAATGAAGGGTATTCTAAATATTTGTGTAGCTTAAAAAGCATTTGAGGAAGCCTAACTCTTTTATATTTGTTTATAAATTTAGGTATTGGCGGATTATTTCTTGACATTTTATATACGTAAAAAAAGATTTTCAAAAAATCATATTTAAAAATGGAATATTAGCAAATGGTGACTTTGGTCCTAATAATAAATCTGATCCTGTTGATGTATATCCATTTCCACTGCGTAATGACAATCCATCAACTACAGAACCTCCTTTACTCCATGGTCTCAAATATAAACCAGATCCTACTGCTGTCATTTTAACTCCTTGTCCATTCTTTTTTAAGTACACAACGCCCCTTCCAGCAATTTTATCAACCATAGCTGATCCAGCTGCTGAACCTACTCCTGTTAATAGTCCTGTTGCAAGTGCTGGAGCAACGCTTGATAATAAAAATCTTCCAGCTGAACCAAGTGAATGAAAAAGTGCACCAATAAATCCTCCCTCTATTTGAGAATTGTGAGCTAGTTGTGTTTTACTTAAATTAGTTATTACACCCATGCTTTTTTCATATGCTCTTTTAACTCTATTCAATTGTGTATTTGTTATAGCTAATACATGCTCGCCATTAAGATCTGAATGTGATAATTTAATACTAGCTCCATAACCATCTTCAATTGCTTTTTTAAGTTTTTCTAAATGCCCCTGCGAAACATTTATTTAAATATTAGTATATTTACTTATTTTATATTATAAAATTTTTTTTTTTCTTATATATGAAATCTAAGAGACAATATTTCTCCTCGTAAATTCAAAGGATTTCCATTTTGATCAGTCACTTTAGTTTCCATTTTTGAAATTATTTTTAGTGTTATTGGTAAATAAATTAAGTTTAACGGCTCTTAAATAATTTTAAATCCAGGACCTATACTTGGTAAAAATGAATATACAATGTTTTGTGTTCCTCCATTTATATATGATGATCCTACTATATCATTTGTCACTCGTATATTGTTAACTCTCAATATGTTTATTATAATAATATCAATTTTATCAATCAATATTAATTGATTGATAAGAACCTAATGAATATATTTGACTATCAAAACCTAAAACAGTTTTAATTGAGTTTGGAGTTGCAAAATCAACTTTATAACCGGATGCAATATTTAAAACTGATTTTAATGTATTATTATTTGCTTCAATTGAAATAACTGCAACTCCTGAGATAGTACTACCGTTTTTAGACATAGCAAATTGAATATAATCATTTATACCAGTAATCTCATAATATCCTTCTGGAATGTTTATATCATACCAGGTTGCTGTATTATCATTGCTATGCCTAAAATCGTTGTTTGGAGGACCGATATTTGGAAGACTGTAGTATGTCTCTAAACTATGTAGAGCCATTTCATATTCTATATTTTTGCTAAGTAATAGGAGCAAACGTAGTTTTTAGGTTATTGCTATTTCCACTTATTACTAAACAAGGCATTTTTGTTTTATATATATACAAAAAAAAAAAAAAATTAAATTTTTTAAAAAATTTATTTTTTAAAAACTTTTTTTTTTTAAAATTCACATGGCATATAAAAATTATCTAATCACTTCTATATTTTCCATAATCTCTTTTAGAAGATAGATCTATAATAACAAATCCATAAAGTTCTGACCAAGCTTTCTTACAAAAATTTTTAAACTCATCTTTTGGCATATCACTTGAAACATGATCATAATAAATGTGATTTAAATTCTTTGAATCTTGCGGAAATAAAGATATAAAATTTTCTTTTTCTTTTTTAGCTCTCCTTGGTAACTCAAAATAATTTTGTGCGAGATGGAAACAATCTACATTACTATGCCTTCCTCTTATATAATATTTTTCACACATATTTTGCTTTGTAAATAATAAATCATCAAATATCATCAAATTATTCTTGTGAATATCTAGATCTTTAGGATCTGGTACATCTTCTGCTGTTTCAAAAAACTTGCACTCCATATCTGTTTTCTCATTTAAGTTTTTTGAAATGTCTCCAATTAGAAACTCAGGGTTAGCATTCAATTTTTCTATTATATCTTGTAACTTAAATACTCCAAGAATAACTTCTTTTGGTAATTTTTTTTCAAAAGATCGTTTTAATATTTTGTATTCTGGTTGAAAAAGAGATTTTCCAAAAAGTTGTAAATTATTATAGTCTAACCAACCGGGTCTTAAAAGTAAATTCAATAATAAAGTAGTTTTTCCGCAACCTGATTTTCCAACAATAATTCCTCTTATACTTTTAGGTAATTACTGATTATTATTACGATTACTTTTATTTACATTCCATGATAAATCTATAATATCCATTTTATATATTTAAGAATTTCATTTTTCTATATATATAAAAATGTACTGTGTTAAATGCAAAAACAAAACAAATACACTGAACCCGCGAAGCTTTGTGAGCAAAAACAATAGAAATATGCTATGTGGAACTTGTGCTATTTGTGGAACAACAAAAACTAAATTTGTTACAGCAAAAACAGGAGGTAATTTAGTTAGTTCAATTAATTTAGCAACAAATAAAATAAAACTACCATGGTCAAAGTTCCCAGGTGAAATGCATTTACCTGGTATGAACTTTGAAGGTCCTGGTACTAATTTAGATGAAAGATTAACTTCTACTGACGCATATAAAGAATGGAGTAAACCTGTAGATAAAGTTGATAATGCAGCTTACCATCATGATCTTGCGTATAAATATTTTCAAGATACTGCAAGAAGAAATCAAGCTGATAAAATTATGCTCGAAAAATTGGATTCTATGAAAAATCCAACAATACGTGAAAGAATTGAACGAGGTATTATAAAACCCATTATATCAACGAAAACAAAGTTTGGATTAGGTGTTCAAAAAAACTACCAACGATCTGTAAAAAAGACGAGGATAAAGAATTAAAATGGACTGACAAACCTGCAAACAAACTTCATAGACAGGTTGTAAAACATTTCATAAAAAGAAAAGTTATTGTAAATGGAGTCGATAAAATATGGGCTACTGATTTAGTTGACATGCAATCTTTTTCCAAGGTCAATGACGGTATGAAATACTTATTATTTGATGTTGCTTTAAATAAAATCTTTAAAGAAAGGTGTCAAAAAATGTGGGTGGATAAAGGCTTAGAATTTTATAATAAGCGTGTTAAAGCGCTGGGTGTTGAGTTATATTCAACTGAAAATGAAGAAAAAAGTTGTATAGTTGAGCGTTGGAATAGAACGATGAAAGAGAAAATGTTTATGTACTTTTCAGATAATTCTACTAGAAAATATATTGACGTTTTAGATGAAATGTTAAATAAATACAACAACACAAGACATTCTTCAATTAAAATGACACCAGTTGAAGCTAGCGATAAAAAGAATGAAAATATTGTTTGGTTAAATCTAAATGGAAACGCACGATAAGAGTCCGTAAAACCGAAGTTTTCAATTGGTGATAGAGTTAGGATAATTAAAAAGAAGATAACGTTTGAAAAAGGATACACACCGAGATGGACTGAGGAGATTTTTAATGTGTCACAGATTCAGTTCACAGATCCGCCTACGTATAAATTAACTGACAATAATGGTGAAAAAATACAAGGTACTTTTTATGAACAAGAAAAGCTGAGTCGTTCAACTCATGAGCCTTTTATATTACTAACGAGGAGTTTTGCGTTGATAGTTATGCATAATTATCAATAATTTTATCAAAGTTAATTTTGGAAAACATTTTATTTTCAATAGATAAAGTGCCTAAATTAGATAAACATTCTTGTGTCACCGTATTTTTAATGTAGCATTATAAAAAATTAACCGTTAATCTTTATAGTATTTACTTATACCAGGAGATTTTTCACTTTTTCTATTTATTATTTGGAAAAAAAACTACGCTCTATATTATGAATATATTAATTCAAACTTTGCTATATTTTATATTTCCGTATAGATTAATTTGTATTTCCACATTATCCTCTAATATAAAATGATGTGTAAAACAGTGGTAAGTAAAATCTGTCAACTATAATTGGATGCTTATGCGACAAACCATACAACAAAGTTAAAGAATATTAGTTTTTATTAAAAATAGGTTTATGTAGTGTTTCTTTGCAAACACCCAAGCCAGTCTTTGGGTCATTCTGGCCCCCCAGCGAAATAACGGTAAATGCCTTTCCAGCCTCCCCTTCCCCCTCCCTACACACACACACACTAAAATTCGTACGTAAGTAAGGAAATGCTGATACAATTTTTTTGGTCACTGGTACCAATATCAATTAAAGTGGAAACAAAGCTCTTGAAATACAGAAATTCATTTGGAAAATCAATGCCCGCATCTTTAGAAGATATAGAGCATGCAATGTGATTGCAACAGAATCTATATCTAGAAGGTAGACAAGACATCTAAAACGAGAGATAAATAGCACATAACTTACTTTTATCTTTCAAAATTAGCTAAAAGTTGAACTACAATGACATCAGCAAGCATTTTCTCTTTAGTTAATGTTTTATGCCTCAATAAATGTCAAACCATCATATTGGCGTTTGTGCGCTCTTTTTCTTTTCTGGTCAGCAGAATACTTGTCGGCGCCCACCAATATTGTAGCTTCTTTTTTAAATTTGTAAAAACTTGATTTGATCTCTTGAACGAAAATGGACAGAGATCTATACAGTTCATTCGCCATTGTTAAGTTGATTTTAACAACTTGAAGCATTTTGTTCAATTAATTGTACTTTTCCATAATTGTGCTCCAGATGACTATTTGGACCGGCCAGCTGATCCATATTACTAACTCCTTCCATTGTGTTCGACTGTTGCATTTTGTCATTGTTCGGATCTTTTAAGGCTAGTTTGAAGTTTAAACGCATATTTCAAATATACAAGTATTATTGACAACTAAGAACTTAAAAAAACTGACTCTTATTATTATATCTTGAATCTAATTATAGACCATCTAGCCTGTGAGAGACTTTCAGAACTTTTAAACCTCTTTTCAGTTTTGATATCAAGACTTACCAGCAACGTATTGAAGCAGAAAAAAAGTTAGTTAGCTGTTAAAAACAGCCAAAGAAAAAATCAGCTGTGACGTAAGACTCAACTACTGCAACACCAACCAAATAAAAAGAATGTCCGTCGCTTGGAACATATTCAATTATTGGATTTAACTCTATAAAATGGGCTTGCAACTCAGTGTAGACCACAGACGTATTAGAGGGAGTATCATACGTCTGCTGAAAACAATTAGTAATGTTGATACCATGCATCTCTATGTCTTTTTAAAAAGTTTAGGCATATCAGCTGCCCTGTGACCTCTTATTGGAATCAAGTTAATCTACGTGCAAAACGTATTGAATTAACAATGATAGGAAAAAAATATAACAATTTGAAAATGTTATTTTAAAGTTCTCAAGCAATTTCAAAGTATATCAAATGAAAATAAAAAGCGATTTATATCTATCAACTATTTGTAAAACCAAATTGCTAAGTTGCTGGATAAATTTTTTACAAATGTTAGCTGATAGATTCGATATAGATTTTTGTTAACAGGCCTACATAAATATGTATATCTTAATAGACTAATAAGTTAAAAAAAGGTAAGTAATTTAAAAGTTTAAATATAATTAAACTTTACCTGGAAGAAAGAAATTTGGTGACATTATCACAAGAGATGATAATGTCACCAAAAGACCCCCAACGCAACATATTTTTCCAATAAACTTTTTTACTCTGAAACAGTTGAACGAAGTTGTAATAAATCCTGAAAATGCATTCACTTTGATTAACAAAGATAAAGGTGGCATTATTATATTCAGCTGATTGCTAATACTCACTGATTGCCTTATGAGCAACTTCTCAGTTACAAAATAATTATTATGCAACTGAGAAGTTGCTCATAAGGCAATCAGTGAGTATGAGCAATCAGATGAATATAATAATGCCACCTTTATCTTTGTTAATCAAAGTGAATGCATTTTCAGGATTTATTGCAACTTTTGCAAGGTTTGCAGTAAACGCTACCCTACTTAGAAAAGTGTGCCAGCCAATCGCGTTTTCTTTTACTCCATTTACTAGATTTTAAAAAAAGTAAAGCTTTTGAGGCTTGTCTTAAAGTTTCAGTATTGTGACAGGTTTCAGACATTAAAAAATTAGTGCTATTGACGTCTCTTTTTGCTGATTTGTTGTAATGAACTTAATAAGACCATTATTTTGACGTATCCAATCGGCAGGTTCGGTAAAAAATACTTCGCCAATCTGAGTAAATTTTTTCGCTACGTGCAGTAATGGAGTCCAAAGTATCTAACACCTCTTGTGATAATGCATCAGATTGTTCTTTTTCAAAAAATATTGTCAACTTTTGCAACAATGTAACAACATTTAGGCTTTCAATTTGTTTAAAATTTTAATCTTTCTTTTGCTTCCAGATTTTCTCTTGCTAGAGTCATCCATGGTAATATTATTCATTTGATCACTTATTAAAAAGAGTATAAAAAGTAACTTATAGAGTATTAAAAAAAAACTTAATAGAGTTTTAAAAAAAAACTTTGATTTTTTTTTTTAATTTTCATAACTTATTAGAAAAAAGTTTTGGAATGGTGTCATTACATTAGAGGGCCCTCCCTGGCCCCGCAGGGGGGCCAGGGAGGGCCCTCTAATGTAATAGCACCATATAATGTAATAGCACCATATAATACCTCTAATGTAATAGCACCAAGTTATAGTAAAACAAATTCATATTGGTTATACAAACTATTTCATCAATTGTTTTAGGATAATCTGTAGCAAATGTATAATCAATATCTATTTTATAAAAACTTGCTTTTTTAAACGGCAAAACACTCGCATTACCGTTGGTAGCTTTAGGAATATTCTCCCAGTCCTCAGTTGAATATGTGACATCAATGTCTATTCGTGAACGAGGTTCATAAAATTTCTACTCGAACTAGGTTTAACATCATCATTTTCAGGATGTGATCGCCTAAAAATTTATCTCACATCGTTCGTGTATTTTTTGACGCTTTTCAACTCGTACATCCCACTGTTATTTTTTGCCAGCACATTTTTTATTAAGCCCTAACCTGACTTCATTCTCAATATAATGCAATAAACTGAAGACATGTTTACAGGATGAACTGTAACCTGCAATACACGAACACTCAGCAGTAAAAACATACTCTAAACCATAAAACATACCCAAACAAAATATAAATTTTCGTTTATTCTTGTCTGTGGAACAACAGTAACTCTAACAAAACAATACCGAATACTGTCAACAATGTTATTAAAGGTGACATATTTAACATGCCCAGAATATTGCAAGTTTTTCCCTTCTCTAAACGCCTTCATTGCACTCTTATTAGTAGCATATCACTCTTATTGGTAGCAATGACTTAAACAGTCGTATTAGGAAGAAATTGACTTCCACTTTGTCTGTTACGTTTTAAATCTTCAGAAAATGGAAGCTGTAGAATATCGTCAACAACTAACTTTCTACTTCGACTATTTCTTATTTTATTGATACGGTTATTAGTGGTATGTAACAATGGTAGGTTTAAAGCTTCTGCCATTATAACTTTTTTTATTAAAAGTGCTTTTTGTGCACTTCCTGAACCAAGCGGGACACCTCTTGATAATAAATACGTTTTTAAGCCATCTACTTTCCACTTTGAAAAATCTACTGAAGTAAAAACCATATTCAAATAAATAAATAAGAATAATAATCTAGGCTAGGTAAGCGAAAGATACTATGACTCAAAATAATGTTTTGATTTTTCAAAAAACGAAGACCAGATATATTACTGATTTGGGAACAAATGTAGGAGAGTACGGATTGTTCAGAGGAGCATTGTTAATAATGACTTAACAAAAAAATGTTGTTGCTATGGCCGATGCTAATGACGCTTAAATGCGCACCAACAAACTATCCGAATAGTAATGTTTGTGTGTAATTAAACAATGGGCTAATGTTTGTGTGACTAAAGAATACTAGTTTATCTTCATCAAAAGAGCAAACTTAAGTATGTTGGAAGACGAGTAGATATTTTTAATATAAAAAAGAAATAACTATGAAAATAACAAATAACAGTATCTTTAAAACTAAATCTGATTTAAAAAATTATTTTATCCGGCCGGATGAATTTATCCTGTGTAAACCGGAAAAGTAAAAAGATTAAATCTTTTTAGGATAAAAAATATAGGATATAATATAGGATAAGAAATTTTCTTATATCCTAATTGATAAAAAAATATTGCCCTGCCCAACCGGATAAATCAAAACTTTAAATCTATTGTCTAACCTTAGTTCCTTATTTGATATAAAAATTAAGTCACCGCATTTTAAATCTTCTGTTTGAAACCCCCGCATTGTAAAACCTCATTGTAAATTGTAAACATTGATATTTTGTATAAAATTGCTATTGATATATGTAAGAAAGAAATTATGTTTGAAAGTGCAATTGATATATTTTGGTAAATCAATAGAGGTTATAAATGAATAATGTACTATGAATTAAAAATTTAATAGATTGCAATGACCGCGTTGAGTTTCCTTGTGAACAGATACAATCAAGTGTAAAATAAAAAAAGTGAAAAAAGTTTTATACAATTATTTATGCAAAAAAGACAATAAAAATGAAATTCAAACCAAAGTAGTTCTATTAGTTTATTGAAATAGTGTATATGAAATTAGTGAAAGTTCATTGCAATATCGATCTACAATATAACGTTACTATTTTTTATTTTTAAATAAAAAAGTTTTATATTATTTCAACTAAAGATGAAACTTGAAAAAGATCAAGAGCTTGTTGCGCTTAATACTACTGAAGAACATAGTTTGACTGAGCAAATCAACGTGAAATTAGAAAAAAATGTTTCTGTTTTAGGTGGGGTTGGATTAATAGTAGGAAGTATAATTGGAAGTGGTATATTTTTATCTCCAAGTAGTGTTTTGATAAAATCTGGTTCTATCGGTTTATCTCTAATAGTATGGGTACTTTCTGGATTTATTTCTTTGTTGGGTGCCCTTTGCTATGGAGAATTGGGTACATCAATTCCTCGTTCTGGAGCAGAACATGCATATTTACTTGCAGCATTTGGCCCAATTCCTGCCTTCTTATTTTCATGGACAGCAACTTTAGTGATAAGACCATCTGCAGGTGCTATAATTGCAATGATATTTGCACAGTATGTTGTAGAGCCATTTTATAAAAAGGAAGAAAAAGTTCCTGATTATGTTATCAAGTTACTGTCATTTTTTTGTATTGGTAAGTTAAAGCTATCAATCAACTTTATTTAAAACATTTAGCATTAAAATAAAACTGTAACAAAAAAAAATAATACAAACAAAATTAATATTTATTTATGTGTTTATTTTAATGGTTACATAATTTTCTAGGATTGTAATCTCAGCTGCAAATCGTATATGTTCATCAGACTCACATTTAATTAAGAGGAATAGTTTTTGTTAATTTTTTCCAGGGAGTTAACTCTGAATTAATGTTTACTCTTTAATATCTGTTTTCTAAATAGCTTTTAATCCATAAATCTGGTTTTGAACTATAGACCATTTTTCTGGTTCTCTTAATAATTGTTGATGTTCTATGCTATCAATGGCTTTTGATAAGTCTCTAAGAAATTAGCCCCTATATATAATCTCTTATCTATTGAATCAAACCAGAAGTTAGTAACCCTTATCAAAGCTCACAGCTTGAATAATGCCTAAATTTTTACTGCTGAATTTAAACAACTAAAGTTAGGGATTTATTTTGTTGCAATTTTTAAAAATACTTTTGTCAGTATCAGTAGAATAGATATTGGTCGATAATTAACTGGTTTATTTTTTTTCTCTTTGTTTTTCCAAACAGCTTTAATATTAGCTTTCTTCCATTTACTGGGAAAGGTTGAAGCATCAATAGATCAGTTATGCTAAATATGTCAAATTAGTTTAAAGAGAATTAGATAATTTTTTAATCAACAAATCAGGAATATTATCATGACCAGCTGCACTATTTTTCTAATAATCTTGAAAAAAGATTTTATGAGTTTAATGTCAGCTTTTTTTTTTAGTTGAGGCTTTTCAAACTTTACACTTTTTTGGCCTATGAAAAGAAGCAATATTATCTTACTTAACTGTCTGTCAATTTTGTTAAATTGACTTTGTTTATTACTTATTTCTAGCTGCTCAATCACATATAAATTCTGAGTTATTATTTTTCTACGTTTTTTTAGATAAGTAGTCTCTTTTTTTGAAAAGGTTTCTAGTTTCCTCATTGACCCAAGGGCTTTTACTTTTTTGCAACAGAAATTTTTTGTAAGAAGCTTTTCCATTATTTTATTGATCTCTTTCATCCAACTCTTTAAGAGTTCATCAACTGAATCTGATAACTTAAGTGATTGAGTTAAATTCTTTATTAATTAAATCTTCATAGTTATTGTTTTTGAAATACTTTTTTATTATAGGCTTTAATATTAATGTTGTCTATCTAGTTTTTATTTTAACTATGGTTAAGAAGTGATCACTAGCAGCTAGCATATCTAAATAAGTAACACTATTTTTTGATACTCAACTAGGCTCTCTCATTGTAGTTTTAAAACCTTCTAGAGCTACTGCTCTATTAAAAGCTCTGAACCAGAGCTGCTGCTAATAGTAGAACTAGACTACTGCTGATAGTTGCTCTGGTTTGCCATGGTACCATTTGGTTTTATAAGGTATGAGATTCTTCTATAAGATTTAAAAAATTTTGTGTTAGTCTTTGAATTAGTTTTTTGAAAATCCTTGAATTAGTATTTTAAAAATTTTCACCAATTTTTTTTAATTTGCAATGGTCTGTATAGATTTACTAAATTAATTAGTTTTCTGCTTTTTTTTTTCTTATTTTATTTCTATCTAATCACTTAAAAATATGTAAACTGTATGAATGATTTATATAGTTTACAGATTTTAAGTGTCAACTGCTTTGTTGTACAAGTGATTAAACTGCTTTGAGTTGTTGTCAACTGCTTTCTTACTCTTTTCTCTTTGCGTTCTGTTAACTCTCAACTTAAATAGTGGTTGCTTGCAGCTTTATTGGTTGTGAATTTATTTAAAAAAACATAACAAGAAGAAGAAGAAGAAAAAAGCAAAGCATCAGTATTGAACTCTATTAGAATAGTTCTACTGGATTTTATGCAATCTTTAACTTCTATAAAGTTCTGACGTTTTTCACAGACACATCTATGCAATGTCGTCCCATTTGTGGAGAAAAATCAATTAAGTGGTTTAAGAAACCTAAAAAAATTTAAAAAGAAATTAAATATACTTGCGCATGAACTGTTGCCTTTACAGTTGTGCTTGATTTTTTTAAAACTTGCTGTACATTGCATATAGTCTTTAAGTTTAAGATTTGATAAGTGACAGCAGAATATATTGATAAGTGACAGCAGAGTACATACAAATGTAAAATGCATCTTAATCTTGAACCATCATAGATTGAGAGTTAATGAGTTAATAGCAGGAGGAACTGGTATTTTAATAGCTGTTAAAGGTAGTCATTCTCTTTTAAAGTTTTGAAGATTCAACTTGTTTCTCCATGCAATGGCCTTGTTTGTCAAGATTTGTGTTTCGGACTCAAAGAGTTGAAAGAAGGTTGTAACCACAAAGTAGCCTCCTTGACTGCCCTATTGGAGGTGAAAAATGATAATAAATATTCCCATATAAAACAAGGCCAAGACTATGGCCCACAATAGTTATTTTTAATGCCATGTTTTATACCTAGTTATGAGTTATAATTTTAAATTATATATAATAATTGGTTCATTCTATTAACTTTTTTAGTTCTGATTGCAACAGTAAATTGTTTAAGTGTGAAGTTAGCTGTTGCCATCCAAAATATATTCACATTTGCAAAGTTATCATGTGTGGCAATGCTTATAGTAATTGGATTTATTGAGCTTGGAAAAGGTATGTTCAACTGTTATTCAACATTTGCTATTATAATTTTTTTTTAATTATTAAAGAAATAATGCTTTTTGTTGTTGTTGTGTAACACTTAAAAAATTATAACACAAATAACAAATGATGTAGTGTAGTGATATTAAAAAGAAAGACAAAGACGATGACATGTTTAAGTATAAATACTACAACAAGTTCATCTATATTTAAATACGGAGTTCTCATAAGAATGGTTTGTGAAGCTAAAACAAGCTATATTTGCAACTTTCATATATACTGTGGAAAAGAAAGTCAATCACAACAAACAATTTTAAATCTTCTGCAGCCGTATTTGAACTTATAACACCATATACAGGGCTCAATTTAACAGTCGGACATCAGACATTGTCGGTCTAAAACCTCAGATTGTCCAATCAATTTACTAAGTAATCAGACATTTTGACAGATGGGAATCAAGTTTTACAAAATAAAGCGTGGACAGGAATGGTGTGCGATTGAACGCTATTGTTGACCATTCAAATGATTGTTTTTGTTTACAACTTGACCACGACTGTTTAGATATTTTGATGATTTAAATGTTTCAGAAATGCGCTGAAAAAAATAAACGTTAAGCTAAACTTAAACTAGGAAATAAATTGAAAACTAAAGAATAAGCAAAACAATTCCTACAAGAAAGAAAATAAATTAGCTTTAAAATAAAACTAAAAAAACTTGAAGTTAAAGTTACTTTTTGTTACGTTTTTAATTGCATTTGAAAAAAATTACTTTAAATCTTATCTTTTAAAACATTCAATTAAAGTTACGCAAAGTGCCTTTACAAATTACTTCTATTGTTTAATAAATGAACAAATTTTATTTAAATTATTGAAAATTGAAATTAAATTATTGAAAAGAAAAAATGTAATATTTTTAAGTTGTGTAAACATTTTTTTTAAAAAAGTTGCACAAAAAATTGTTTAAAAAGATAACCTAGACTTTTTAAAATAGTAATTTTTATTCATTTCATGCTTTAATTAGTAAGTCGAGTTTAAAAAAAAAACTTTTAAACAATTCTTTGTAAAAATAGAAACAAAAACAAAAAAAAGCAATTAAATCATCGCAAGTTTTAATTTAACTTATTTATAATTTAAAGTAACTTAAAAAAAATAATCTTTTAAAAGATTTTTAGAAAGGCATAAAAGAATAGTTTTAAATGTTTAAATTTACTATAAAAAAATACATATCTACTAAAAAAAATATAAATATAACATTTAATTTACACATAATGCGTTTATTTTATACGATCATAATTAATTTTTGATTTTATTTAAAACGTAAAATAAAAACTTTAAAAAAGATCAATGATTAAAAGTTATTCGTAACATTTTTCAACAAGATTTTTTTATTGCATTTAAATTGTTAAAACATCACAACAGCTGTTGTCAAATTGTAAAGGAAATAAAAAAGCGTTGTCAGTTACAGCATGAAAATTAACGTTATTAAAAAACAAAAATCTGCAGTGAAATCTTCTAAATAATAAGAAAAGAAACTTCACGAGACTAACGTTAAATAAACTGAATAACATGACAAAGATTTTGATGCATAACTCATTTCTGTAAAACCATAGCATTTATATTTTAAAAATTTGATCAGACACTGTCCGACCCAAACAAGTTTAGACCAGACATTTTGTCCAGGACTTTTTAAAAAATTAAATTGAGCCCTGCACATATATATGAATAAATATTATAATAGTGTTGACACTTGTGAAATACTTTTACAACATAGATTGCGGGCATGTGACACTACTCGCACAAACAGAGGCCTTCCTTTGTTTAAAAAATGCAAAACTGAAAATAGGGGCATTTTATTACAATGTTGGCAATCAAAAAGACCTGTCCAAATGATTTCGACAATACATATAGCCGATATTATAGAAAGCCAATATTGATTAGGTGACAAAGGAAAGAATTTTTAAGCCAGTATGTGTGGTTGATTATAACAAATATATAAAAGGTGTTGATTGCGCCAATCAATATTTGTTGTATTAAACTTTACTACATCATATAAAAATATGGACTAAAAGAGCTGTGATGTTTCTAATAAATTATTTAATGCATTTAGAGTTTAAAATATTAAATCCAAATTCAAAAAAGAAGTACAAAGCTTTTTTACATGGTATAGCAAAGGAATAGATAAGCAAATTTATTCGGGATAATAAAAATCATTTTGTATCAAGTACATCTGCTACATCCAGAAGAGTTGTTTAAAAAACTTTAAAAAACAATAAGACATAAAGTTTATCAATAGAGTTTTAATTTTTGAACAAAATATGCAGAATGTTTAATAAATAAAGCATAATAAGTAAATATACAATATAAAAGTAAATATATAAAATATGCATATAAGTTTAATAATCAAGCATTTTTCTCAAACAAAATACGTTACTTATAATTGTCATGCATTATTGTGATGAAGGAACCAAAAGTTGTTTGCCCATAATTCCAGCTGTTTTAGACAAATAGCTTCACCCAACTGACGCATAATGCATAAATAATATTCTTTGTTGACAGTTTAGCCCGGCGGAAGAAATTCACAGTGCACCATAATATGATAATCAAAGAAAACTGTCAACATGACCTTGATTTTTGATCAACTTTGCTGTGGTCTTTTTGATCTTGCTTCACCTTTTGCACTATATTTGCTGGATTGGTCGGTGGTTTCAAAGTTTCACACACATTGTGATGCTTTTTATCCAAAAAATTAAGCGATTTTGGCACCAATTGAGACTTGATGCATTTGAGACACAAAACATTCTTCAAAATGGATTGGGCTGAACCAAATGATATTCCAACACTATCAGCGAGATCTCTAACCAAATAACCAAAGTTCTCCAAAATTTATTTGACTTGCTCTAGTCTATTGTTTAAAATATGATATAATTTTAATCAATAACATCAGCAAACAATGTTCTATAAAAAATAAACGTTATCACATGGTTATCAGTCGCTGTAATTTTTTTAAAAAGACTCACTTCATAGTCTATGTAATCCATATAAGAATGCATTTGATCTAAATTTAAAGTATCCATAATTGACCAGTGCTTGCAAGCCATTAATGAAACATGACGTCTACTTACTTTTTTAGTTAAATTCTTAAGTAACAATACTTCTTATTGTTATTGTTGCAAAGCAGTGAGAACCTTATAATAAATTCCTTTTTTGAAATCTGACATACTCATTCGAAAACTATTGACAATCAAACATATTTTTATAATCTTAGGACTAAATAAATAAATTTGAATATATGTGTGTGTGTGTGTGTGTGTGTGTGTGTGTGTGTGTGTGTGTGTGTGTGTGTGTGTGTGTGTGTGTGTGTGTGTGTGTGTGTGTGTGTGTGTGTGTGTGTGTGTGTGTGTGTGTGTGTGTGTAAAGGTAGATACATAGATAAAATATATATGTATATATAGGTAGATACATAGATAAAAAAATTTTACAATTAAGGGATAAATCATGTAAATATGCTATAGTATATATCATAGCTTATTTTTTGTATAAGTAAACTTATTTGTTTACGCTTGTTTTGATTGGATACTTTTTATTTTTATTAATATTATAGAAAATTCCTTAGATAGCACTTCTTAACTGTAAGGTATAGCAGGCTTAGATTTTGGCATTAACAGTCTTCTGATAACTAAATTTACTCTTGCTGTTAAACAAACGGATGCATAAGAAGGCGAGTTTATTTTATCATTGGTGTTAAAAACTGCTATTTTATTTCTAACTAGCCAATAGCTTATTTTAGGATTTAATGGAGAGAAGTGAATAAGTCTGCTGTTCTTTAAGGAAATTAACAGGTCTATTTGTGGAATGCACTAACATATTTAACATATATATATATATATATATATATATATAAATATATATATATATATATAAAACTGTTATACCTATATTTTTATTATATAGTTCAGACATTTTGAATTAGAAGAAATATCATCTGTCCTTAAACTATTTTTGGTTGGCACCGGATTGGTAAAAAATTTTAACACAGAGATTTCACTATAACAATATTGAGACGAGGTCAGAAAAAATCGCTGACCTCAAACACTTTTAGATCAGCATTTACATTGCTGAATACGGATTTTTATTCTGATAAATTAGGGCTGATAATTGTTATACTTATATATTTATATTTTTTTCCTTATTATAGTTTCTAATTCTACTTATTAAAGGATATATTATTATCTATTTTAAAGTTGTAAATTCCACTATCTTTTCACAAAAAAACTAATCTTAATAGCACATATGTCACAACTTTACCTGTTTTTTTATATAGTAGTTTAAAAGTTTCAAATAAACTGAGAAATAACCAGACTGATTTTTTTAGTTTAAACTACCAACTGAACCAAACTGAAACCAAGCCGATTGTTGCTAAGTAAGTCAAGTTTTCAAAATCTATTTTTTACAAGATAAAATGAAGCTTTTTTAAGCTGTGCAAGCTTTGCAGAAATTGATGCTATTAAGAAATTTTTGAATTAAACATTTTACAGGCATGCTTTTTTTTAATATGCTAATAATTCTATTCCATTATTTACCTAATTATATAACACCTCTGCAATTCTTTCTCTCATTTTTTTTTATGCATATATTTTTTGGAGGGGGGTGGAGTCTTCTATTTACCATTATTTTTCTTCTCTATTCTTGCTTATCATTATCTGTAGCCCCTAACTTAAACAATTGCCGTTTGTGTCTTGTTGTGAGTGGTTTTGCAAGTGTTAGTGTCAGAGTTGTTGCAAGTTTATTTATTTAAGTCATAAAAATAAAGTTTATTTTGATGATTGAAGTTATTTTGTTATTTTTATTAAAATTATGTTATTATTATTATTATTATTATTAAAAAACAAATATTTAAATTTTCAAAATTTATTTGTTTATAAATATTTATTCAGGGAACACAACCAGTTTCAAAGATTCATTTAATGGCACTACAACTGATGCTGGCCAGCTAAGTTTAGCATTTTATTTTGGTTTATGGGCATATGATGGATGGTAATTTATATGTTTCATGGAATTTTAAGTATAATGAAACTTGTTTATTTAGTAATTATTGTCATTAGATAGAGAAGGGGATGGATGGACTATGTCCTTCATATTAATATAGTTTTTAATCACAGTAGGAAACAAAACTATTTTATTTTAAAATTTGTGACAAGCCTATCAGATTGCACTATTACAGCCATTGTAATCTCAAACTTAATAATTATTTAATGGGTGACTAAGGATTATAATTTTTTTTGCTATGGACAGCTTCACTATTTTTGTCATGTTACATGGTAGAAAAAGACTATTACTGTTATCATTAAAATGCAACTAGTTGGAATAAGATGTTCTTCTTGTTGTACTTAAGATGTTCTTCTTGTTGTAATTAAAGTGTTTTACTTGTTGTAGTTAAAATGTTCTTCTTGTTGTACTTAAGATGTTCTTCTTGTTGTAATTAAAGTGTTTTACTTGTTTTAGTTAAAATGTTTTTCTTGTTGTAATTAAGATGTTCTTCATGTTGTAATTAAAGTGTTTTACTTGTTGTAGTTAAAATGTTCTTCTTGTTGTAATTAAGATGTTCTTCTTGTTGTAATTAAAGTGTTTTGTTGCAGTTAAAATGTTCTACTTGTAGTTGTTTGGATGTAGTTGTTTGGATGTAGTTGTTAAGATGTTCTACTTGTTGAAGTTAAAATGTTCTACTTGTTGTACTTAAGATGTTCTTCTTGTTGTAATTAAAGTGTTTTACTTGTTGTAGTTAAAATGTTCTACTTGTTGTTAAGATGTTCTACTTGTTGAAGTTAAAATGTTCTACTTGTTGTTTTTATCAATTATTACCAACAAATATTATTTTAGTGAAAATTTTATTGAACATTTTTTTTTCAATCATCTTCGCTTCCAACAAGGCTGCAAGCAACCACTATTAGAGTTGGAAGGTACTGGAAGATAAAAGATAAAGTTTTTAGAGCAAGATAACGATTGACAGATGACTTACAAGATTGCAAATTATATGAATCAGGATAGCAAGGTGAAGGAAGTGAATTCCAAAGAACTGGTGCTGGAGGAAAAAAACTAGACGAAGAGTTTTTGGAGCACTAAAGAACAGTCACAGAAAAAGGATAAGACTTAATTAAATGATGAGTAAAACAAGAATGAATTTTAGTAGATGGCACAAGAGACGCTAGCTCTTTAGAACAGTGCTTATTATAGTATTTGTAGAAAATATAAGAAAGTATAAATATATATTATATATAGTATATTATATGCGGCAGTGGTGTAGTGGTAGAGCCCTTGCTTCATAAGCGAGAGGTTCTGAGTTTAATCCCCGCTAAAACAACCTCAACTCATTTCTCCATGCAGCCTTGTTTGTCAAGGTTTGTGTTTTGGAGTTATAGAGTTGAGAGAGGCTTATAACACAAATAGTAGCCTCCTTGTCTGTAGTGGCCTTCTCGGCCTTGAGGAGGTAAATTAAGAAAAAAAAGAAAGAAAGAAAAAACATTACGACAATGTGATAATGGTTGGAAGTTGTTCAACTATGTTTACAATGCGTTTTTTCACTTTGTCTAAAAAAGAAAGGGCATCATTAAAAGATCTGCCCCAGGTATGGCAACAGTATTCCATACAAGGCCGGATTTGAGATTTATAGAGATAAAGAATAGAATCTGGAGTAAGAAAGTGTCAAGCACAATTTTATATACAGAACATTTCATTTAAAGTGGAAATTTTATCAGACATGCTATATATGGTGAAAATTACACTAAACTTGAGTATGTTAATACTTGTCTTGAATAAGTCGTAAGTTTTACTGAACATCTTATGTAAGGTTTATAAACACCTTATGTAAGGTTAAAATAGCATCATTTGTAATGTGAAATGGAAAATTTTATATATAGTAGAAATTTCCTTGAACATCTTTTATATAAGGTAGAAGTTGTGTTGAACATTTTATGGAAGTTATATTGAATATTTTATGGAAGTTAGAAGTTGTATTGAACATTTTATGGAAGTTAGAAGTTGTATTGAACATTTTATGGAAGGTAGAAGTTGTATTGAACATTTTATGGAAGTTATATTGAATATTTTGTGGAAGTTAGAAGTTGTTTTGAACATTTTATAGAAATTGGAGGTTATATTGAACATTTTATGAAAGTTAGAAGTTATATTGAATATTTTATGGATGTTAGAAGTTATATGGAACATTTTATTGAAACTGGAAGTCTCATTTTTTCATGTTTTAAATTATACACATTCAAAAGTTTGCTTTTTAAGATAACTAAACTCAGACTTGAAGAGTTAATTTTTTGTTGAATTAAATTTCCTTTAAGATTCAAGAATTTTAAATAATAAGTATAAACACAATCATGAAATGTTGATTTTTTTATTTATTCAGGAACTCATTAAATTATGTGACTGAAGAAATGCAAAACCCTTCAAGGTTTTTAATAAATTTTGTTTTATTGTTATTTAATCTATTTATTTAAGTTATTTTTTTATCAAATATTTAATGCAGTGCAATCTGTTTTTTACATGGTTGCATTTTAAAAAAAAAATTATATTTTTTTAAATTAAAGACAAATGCCATTGGCTATTACTATTTCAATGGTTTTGGTGATGGGATGTTATTTATTGTGCAACATTGCATACATTGCTGTCCTTGGCCCTATTTTTATTAAGAGTTCTTCAGCTGTTGCACTGGTGAGACTTTTGATTAATGGTTCTAGTGTTTTATTTGTTTTACATAAGTTGTTTGTTTAATATGTTTTTATATGTTTTACTATATTTTACATAATACTACTAATTTTGGAGTGCTGTATACTACATATAGTTGTAGGTTTACTGCATATAATTTTTGAGTGCTGTATACTAAATATAGTTGTAGGTTTACTGCATATAATTTTTGAGTGCTGTATACTACATGTAGTTGTAGATTTACTACATATAATTTTGGAGTGCTGTATACTACATATAGTTGTAGGTTTACTGCATGTAATTTTTGAGTGCTGTATACTACATATAGTTGTAGGCTGAAGTGTTATAAAAATGCTTTTTTGTTATAGTTTTTTGCATTGGACAAAATCAGAACAGTTACGAAAACTTTTTTAAAAGTTATTTTAATACCACTAATAACATTTTTACCAGTCTTTATATAAAGGTGTCGACTACACATGGCATGTCTTACAGCGAAAATGCAAAACTAGTCAATTTTAAATTTCTTTTTTATCAACCTTTAACAACTGAGTATTGATGTAGACACATAAAAGCTTATTAAAATTATTTTTTTTTTAAATAAAGTTCAAGAATTAAAAATATCATGTTTTTACAATATTTACTTTATGTTATTTTAATGGGTTTTTTTGACTGGTTTTAAAAGGTAGCATTCTTTCCAATGTCATATGATAAAAAAATCGTTCTAAAATATTCTTCTCTTTGAATTAAACAAATTAAAATGTGTGAATGTAGCAGCAATAAATACATAAATTATTCCAAAAAATATTTTTGATTTCTAATTTTGATAAACTGGTTTGAAATTTTTTTTACTTAAATTAAAAGTAGATTATGCTCTGTTAATTTTAAGTATAACATTGTTGAAATACTGGTAAAAATTGAAGTATGTTGGTGTACATAAAAGATTTTTAGAAAGGTTTAACTATTCAGATATCCGGCTGATTTTTTTCTACTACATCAGTTTCTAAAAAGTTATATGATTTCCTAGAAACATCTTTTGGTTAGTTTTAATAGATATGATTAGTTGACAATGATTAATTGGCTATAATTACTGAATTTGATTAGTTGATTTTGATTACTGGATTTACTCAGGGAAGAAGTAAAGTATGATGGGTATAATGTCCTCTATCTGCTCTTTAAATTTTTCTTATATTTGATTGAGCTCAAAAAAAATCCATGAATGAAAAGCTTTCTGCTTACTTTTTGGAAGAAAAAAAGTTATATTAAACATTTGTTTACTTTACAGCTTAAATATAATTTGAAGTTTTTTAATGCCAAAAAAATTTAGAAATTTTAGTTTGGCTTTAAAATTTATTAAAAAGATTTAATGGCGAAAATAAATGAAATTTTATTTTTTATTCAAATTTGTAAGTTGTAAAAGTTTGAGAATAGTTAATATGTGAAAATAAAAATATCAAAAACATGTAGTTATAATAAACAAACTAGTAATTATGATAAATGTAGTAGTTATGATAAACAATCTAGTAATTATGATAAATGTAGTAGTTATGATAAACAATCTAGTAATTATGATAAATGTAGTAGTTATGATAAACAATCTAGTAATTATGATAAATGTAGTAGTTATGATAAACAATCTAGTAATTATGATAAATGTAGTAGTTATGATAAACAATCTAGTAATTATGATAAATGTAGTAGTTATGATAAACAATCTAGTAATTATGATAAATGTAGTAGTTATGATAAACAATCTAGTAATTATGATAAATGTAGTAGTTATGATAAACAATCTAGTAATTATGATAAATGTAGTAGTTATGATAAACAATCTAGTAATTATGATAAATGTAGTAGTTATGATAAACAATCTAGTAATTATGATAAATGTAGTAGTTATGATAAACAATCTAGTAATTATGATAAATGTAGTAGTTATGATAAACAATCTAGTAATTATGATAAATGTAGTTATGTTAAAACCTGTAGTAGTTGTGTTAAAACTAGTAAGCATGAAGCATGAGATGATAAATTTTATCAATTTTTATGTTTTATTTTGATATTTTAATTTTTTTAGAAAATATTTTTATGATATTAAATATAAAAAACAAAAAAAGCAAACTTCAAAACTTAATCAATCTTTAATAAATTGAAAACTTAATAATCAATCATTTGTAAAGTCAAAATAATTTCTGTATTTATTATAAGTCATTATACTATTTAATTTATATATAATAATTCATTTCTTTCATATGCAACTGTTACTATTAGTTGTTATTGCATGTTTTTATTATCATTAGGACTTGGGTAACAGATACCTTGGAGTTGGGAAATTTGTTGTTCCGGTTCTTGTTGGGTTATCTTGTTTTGGTGCAGTCAATGGCCTTTTATTTACTAGCGGCAGGTATAATTATTGCAATGCTGATAATAATAGTGATTATACTAATGACATTAACAATGGTAATGACAGTAATGACAACAATAACTTTTTTTAATAGACTAGTTTATGTTGCGGCAAGAGAAAGACACATGCCAAAGTTTTTAGCAATGATTCATGTTAAACGCAAAACTCCATTGCCTTCATTAATATTTACAGTTAGTTGTTAGTTTGCTGTAGTTTAAATCTATATTTTAAAATTCTTTTTCTAAATCATTATTGTATTAAATGTTTAAGTATGAACTTTATACATTCTTGGACTTTTTTAGGCATTAATATCTGTTCTCATGCTTATACCAAAAGCAAGTAAATTTGAGAGCTTGGTTGGTATTTTTAGCTTTGCTTCGTGGTTGTTTTATGGCCTATGTTTCTTAGTACTTATTTTTTTGAGATTCAAGCGCAAGGATTTGAGACGACCTTATAAAGTGTGTTTTTTTATATCCTTTTTTTTTTCTTTTTTTCTTTTTTTCATAATTAAGTGTTATATTTTGCATCATTTGGTGTTATATTTTGTATAATCAAATGTTATGTTTTGTATAATTAAGTTGATAATATTTGATAATAAATATTATAGTATAATAGTTACTTAATAAATAATCGAGCATACTAATATAATGTTTTAAATATATAAATTTTTAAAATGTTTTATTACACATAAAAAAAGTATTTTTATTGCGTTATTGTTGTTTTAGGTTTTCTTACCGATACCTGTTATTATGATTCTTGTCTCGATTTGCTTAACAGCACTTCCATTCTATGAAGACTGGTTAGGGAGTCTTGTTGCACTTTTTCTAATATTCTTGGGTGTTCCAGTTTATTACATGTTTGTGAAAATTAACATTTTTGAAAAATTTTCTATCTGTTTAAATACTCCAGGTATGAATTTCATTTGTAGGTCACATTTTCAAATTTTTTATATAACAAAATTTAAGATTTCATATTAAATAATCAAAAAATTAGCAAGTTTGTTTTATTTTTTAGATTTTACTACAGTTTTATTAAAGTATGGATTAGCTTTTCCGGACGATGAACCAGCTCTCTAAAATTAACTTGTCGTGTTTGTTTAAATAAACATGACGATTTAAAAAAACACTCGATTTTTAATACTTTATTAGGGTTTTTATCTATAAAAGTTTCAGGTGCATAATTTAAATATACAGATGTAAGGTATAAGTTAAAAATGCAGAGTGTAAAAGTGAAAATTTAAATTAGGAAATAAAAATTAAGAAATATTAAGTTGAACATCTACTAAATTCAACAGGTCATTAATTATGAAAAAGCGGAACGATAAAATTTTATTTAAAAGCTTCCCTCTACTTTACCTGAAGTTGCACATTGGCTTACTGCATATCAGTAAGCATAACAATGTGCATCTCTAGCAACGTTAAAATATGCAAACATTTTAAGTCACTGAGAAATATTTAGTTGAAATTTAAGTTATTTGGAAAAGAAATGTTGCCTTGTGCCCTTACTTATAAGAATTAACAATATCAGTTCAACGCATGGGGGTACAATCATGAATAACAACTCAACTGTTAACTTTACTGCTTTTGAAACAATTTTTCTGAGAAAAATTTTTAAAACAATTTTTTATTAAAAAGTCTATAAATACTAATTCCCTTAACTATTTTTAAATGTCGAAATTGTTTTTGGAGGACGGAGTAAGGGGAAAGGTGATTTATTGTTCTGTGTCAAAAATACGAAGTCCTTCAGATAAATTGCAAGATAGTAAAAACCAGTCATCATAAGCGATGGTTAATGAGGTTTCACAACTCATCATCAAAGATGATTGATAAAAACTTGTTCTTGTTTTATATGGCTTCTGAAAATAGAGTTGTCATATTTAAACTTTTATTTTTTTTGTAAAAGAAATATTTATTGGGTTAAAAATAATAGAATATATAATCTATTTATTTATCATTGTGAAAAAAAAATATATATATAAAATCTTAAATTTTAATTTGTATTATTTGAAAGTATGAAATTATTATATAGAATTCCTAAAAGATATATTTGTATATATTTGTGGTTTATGATTTTAAATATGTATAGTATCATAATATCAAAACGTAAATACTTTTGCTTATTAGTTATATTGTTCTTAACCATGTTTTTCAACTTTCATTGTAAAAATTGACCATAATCTTTTTGAAGCATACTCGCTGTTCTTTATGTTCATTTAATGTGGCTTGTGCGTTTATGAGGATAACAAAAGATGGCCGCCGTAATGCATCCTTAAAGCTTGCAAAAAACTAAATAATCTGATGCAACGTCAGCCCAACAAATAACTACGTATAAATAAAACACTTAATCACCACTTAGTTTTAACTATGTATGGATGTGCATATTGTTTATACTAAACAAAATGCACATCCTTTAATCATAATGATCAAAACTAAATCTCGCGATTTTTTACAAGCTTAAATTTACAATATATTCCATGTTCTACTATCTCTTTCAATATTTTAGCGTCATCAGCGCGACAGTAGGAACGTTTTGAAAGTTTGACAATAAATAGTTATAAGTTGATTTGATAACTGATTTGTGCTGATCAAAGATAAGACAACCGACGACTAAATGTTACCAAAATGGATCATTAAGAGTGTGAGTTATGTATTCCAGATTTGATAACTATGTATTCCAGATGGTAAAAAGTTACTACATCTATAGAGTAGTCCAAGATCATCTGTATTTTTTTTTACTTAGATAACATCTGTCTAATATCATCTGGAAATTCAATGACCCCTATCAACATCTTTTGGAAGATGTAACTACATCTGGTAATTTTTCTCCAATAACATCTAGAAGAATTTCCTCCAGATATATAATAATTAATTTATATATATTTTTTTTTTCAGATGTAACTACATTTGAAACAAACCATATATGAAACTACATCTGGTTAAAATGATGCATTATTATTTCATATTTTTTTGATGTAACTACATCTGAAAAAAACTGTATATGTAACTACATCTGTTTAAAATAATGCATTATAATTTAATGATATCATAAAATCCTATATTTATATTTAATATAATTGAAAAGATGTAACTACATCTGTAGAATTCACTGATGTAGTTGTACAGATGTAGTTATTCTTAACATAGTTGAAAAGATGTAGCTACATCTGTAAAATTTCCAGATGTAGTTGCACAGATGTTGTTATACTTAGATAATTGAAAAGATGAAACTACATCTGTAGTAATAAAATACTTTCTACACAGATGTTATTATACCTTAGTGTACTTACTGATGTTGTTGGACAGACGTGGTTATACATCATTATATCTACAGATGTTGTTAGACAGATGTTAGATTTATACATACATAGATTATTACATAGATAGATTTAGACATAGATAGCTTGTTAGACAGATGATAGACAATGCAAAAACTGATGTTGTTATCCTGACCCTTCCAAATTTGATAAAATATCTCTCTTTGATTAAGGAGGCAGTCAATCTGGAATATAATAATTTTTTCGTAATTGCCTAAAACTTACATTAGTTGTTAAATCATAAATCAAATCAAAATTATTAGCTCAGTATTAAGAAATTCGTTCGATTAGCAACACATTTACTGAATGAACACCTCAGTTTATCTGTGGATGCCGACATACAAAATAAATTTCTTACGTCTTTTCATCTTATCTTTTACTACTGATGTTTCTTGGAAACTGTAATATAATGTTCTTTGCAAAATAACCATCTGCTTCGGCTCCTTTCTCGTGTCTTGGTGCACGTTACTTTTAAAACATGTCTTCTCCGTTTTAGACAACGAACAGAAACGCAAAGTAAACAAAAATATTAAAGACGCAAAAATACTTTAAATATATTAGTAATATATTTTTTGTTAATCGTATTTTTCATGCTATTATTATATATTATATATTTTTTAGTAAAACTTTATTGATAAAAACTATATTATATACTACTTTGTATAGTATTTTACGTAAAGTATAATCTATAATAATTTATATCGTGAAAAAAAAACATTTACTAAAACTTTTAATCCCCTTCTAACAAGGATTAATAGGCAAGTACAAAAAATGTTTAGGGTGATAGCCCTTTTATTAAATACAAGTTTGAAGTAAGAGTCAATTAATGGTATTTGTTGTGGTGCTTCAGAAAACACGTTTTATTAACATGTTTTATTAACATGTTTTTTGAAGCACCACAACAAATTAGGCGCGCAAAGCTGAAGAGTTAAGTCACTGTAGTAATGTTAGTTTTACCAAAGTTTGATTTTGGTAAAACTAATTGATAAAGAAACCCAAAACATTTCTTTCAAATGTAAAAAGTTGAAAAAGAATTGAAAAATATTTAAAAATAATTTTTCAACTAAAGACAACAACTATAAGAGTATTTTAATACTTAAAGAAGAAGAAGAAGAAAGAAAAGAAGAAGGCGCAAAAAAAGCTTTTTTTCTGTGTTTATTAAAGTGCTTATGGTTACTTACCTAGACGTTCTTACGGCCTTTTCACAGCGCAACGTGGAAGAGCATTTCACTAGGAGTTTTACGCTTCCTTCCTTACTAATGTCATTGATAGGGCTAGAGCCGGCGTCGAACTTCGGATATCATGCACGTTTAGACATTTTGGCTTTAAGCCAGAACTCTAAACTCTGCGTCACGGCTTTCAAATGTAGTAAGTGATGTTAAAGAGAGGCTTTGCTACAGTAAGCATAACTGAAAAAAACTTGACTTTGGAATTAAAAATGAAGAACTTAGACAAATTGATCCACACTAAGGACCGGCGAATATTTATTAAAATTCGGATTACGAAGTTTACTGAAAGACAAAGCTGGCTTCGGCTTCGACTTCGATGCCGATGTTGAAATAGAAATTCGGCTTTCAGTTAAATTCGGTAATAATTTCAAAATTTCATTTAACTTTTAGTTAAATTCGAAAGCTATAATGTTTTTTTTAATTTATAAAGAAGAAGAATTATAAAATATATTATGTGTTTAATGTATATTAACCTGTTGTGTCCCAGTGGGCACGGTACGTTTTTAAAACGTTCTTTGGACGTTTTTAATAGGTTTAAACCTTATAAAAACGTCTAAAAAACGTTTTAAAAACGTACCGTTCGTTGACTGAAGTGGCCCACTCGGCTTTGGGAACATGAATTCAGTAAAAAAATATATATATATTTGTCAATATTCGAAAAGTCTTTTTTAGGCACAAAGTCACTTAATAAATCTTATTTATCACTTATTAAATCTTATTTATCGATTTGAAAAAATCCTAGAGGTAAAAAACAGGGGAATGTTTTACCTGATATTTTTAGTGATCTTTTTCTTTTATAAAATCGACAATCAAAATTTTTTAATAAACGTTGTAAGAGATTTTTTTTTTTTTTTTTTTTTCATGTTCGAACAAAAACATTAGGAGTTGTAAAGATTCCATAACTTAAATTCGCAATATTACTGAATTTTTAGATTTTATATTTCGACGCAAATTGTAAGCGTATATATTTTTATTTTTTGTAAGCGTATATATTTTTGCTTTGTAAGCGTATATATTTTTGTTTGTATATATTTGCGTATATATATGTTTGTATATACTTTGTAAGCGTATATATTTTTAATAAATTCACTTGTTCTTCGTCATGTTTTGAATTATGGTTAATTACAAGCTAAAAAATAATAATTTTTGTTTATAAAAAATGATTATACAGCAACCGCGGCGCAGTGGTTAGAGCGCTTGCTTAAGAGGCATGAGACCTAGGATTCAAAGCCAGCTATTTTGCATTATCGGTAAGAAAGGAGGTTTGAACTTCCTAGTTTAATACTTTTCTGATGTACTCCGTGGCAAAACCATTAGGTCTTCTTGGAACATCTAAACAAAAAACAAAAAAAAGTATTTTTGACAACTTCATAAAGGTCATACACTTGTAAAGCAATCGCAATTTTTCCAATTACAGGTAAAAATAGTTATTTTTTACCTTAAATTAACATTGATCTAATAAAGAAAGAAAAAGAAAATTTCAATATAACCCAGGAAGTTATATAAAAATAAGTACAGATGATTATTTAACACATTAGTTAAATAATCATCTGTAGTTGCAAACAAAATCTAAAAAAAATTATATCTATTGAATACAAAATTAACATATTAATTAATAGTTATGTTCTATTTACAATTAAAATCAGTTAGACTTTATTTATAATTTATATATATTTTTATTTGTCATAGAAATACAAAACAAAATAAAGTATATCACCTTATCAAAAATACTTTTTAAATTTTAAGATTCATCTAGAGACTTTGGACAACATCTTACTGCAGCCAGCTGATATGCCGTTCATCGTAAGTTCATAAACCCAAGCAATGGATCCATTTGGAACTCCGTCTCGTCGGATTTTTCTCGGTTTTTCGGAGTTTCGGAGTTCGAGAGAAATCGAGAAACTTCGACGGAACTTCGACGAGGTTTTTAGAAAATATCAATTTTTACTCGTAAAATAATTAAATTCTTATTTTAATTCTACGCTGCTTTTACAATAGTTCTTGTTGTTTTCAAAATGTAAGTGTTCTCTTTGTTTAATATCAACACTAATTTACATCGCAAAGCAATTAGTAATGCACAGTTGTAATAGTAACGCAAAGCAATTAGTAATGCCAGGTGGTGGTAGTGGTGGAAAAAACCTCAAAAAAAAAGCTTATTCTATTCAAAACCATATCATAAAACATACTCGTACTTTTACATTGTACTATTTCAAAAACTCTTTTGAGTTTAATAGTATCTTTTTAATAATAGTATTTTTTAAATCCACATAATCAGTTGAGGTGTAATAAAATGTAATGCATAATAAAATAAAAGCAAGAATTTTTCAATTTTTAAGCAAAGATATTGTAAACTGTAACTTTTAAAATATTATGCGTGTGTGATATTTGTTAATGTACTTTAACTATTTAATAGTTTACCTTTATAAAAAAAAATATTTAGTCAAGATCATTATTTATAATATATACAAAAACTGGTCTTAAAATAACGTGGTAAGTTTTAAACAAAATACTTTTTTTTTTTACAATAATGTCGTATTTCGTATGATCAAAATAATTTTGTCCACCATAAGTCTAATATTCGGCCCACTTTGCAATGTGGCGAAATTTTGTAATAAAATGTTATCAGTGATAACAAATAATAATAATTAATGTTTAATTATACTTACCTATTAGAATTAATAACTTAATAACTTAAAATGTGATAACTTATCACAATTAAGATAAAATTAAAAACAAATATTTGTGTCACATTGAACAAAATATGAAACAAATATCTGTGTCAAAAATAATGAAACAAATATCTGTGTAAATAATGAAACAAAATAATGAAACAAATATCTGTATCAAATTTGATAATTTTTCTTTTATAGAGAAAAATGGTTACGGAAGCGTGGAATTACTTTGATTAAGTTGTGGTAAATGATAAGAAATACTGAGATTGCAAAAAATGCCATTAAAGAATCGCTTGTCCAGGAAGCAGCACAATTGGCCTAATTGGTAACGTCAAAAGTTGCGAGATAATAGATTTAAAAACCATCCAGTTCCAGACCAGTTTTGATTAAGATGTCGTTAAACTATCTTCTTGCCAAGTTGACAGCTCTTGATGGATATATAGGCATAGTTTGCCCAAGTCAGCGTCCACAATTTCAGAAAAAATTAAGATGTTTCATGCTTAAGTCAAATGTTTAATGATTTTCGCATCTGGAGATTAACGCCTCTGCAAAATTAGAACTGATGTCTGTTTCTACAACCTTTAATTATTTTTAATGTTTTTACGAAAATCGTAAAAACATTATGTTGGTATCATTGAGTCATTATTTGCACAATCCCGATTTAAAAAAAAATAAAAACCACACACCTTTTTACTCTTTTTACTCCAAAAATATTCAAGTTTATGCTGCAAAATTATTTGATCAACTATTTGCAACAAAAGAAAATAGTCACAATCGACATCTTTTTTTGTGAAAATTTAAGAAGTTCTATATCAAAATCAATCAACAGCTAAAAATCCAAAAAAGTTCAAGACCTCCACCAAAAGAGTATGAAGTAATTAGTGTGAAATCAGAAGCAGTTTTGAAATTTGAACTAGCCATCCACAGAATTCAAGCAACTTCTTGGAAACAGAAAGAGTTTTCTCCTCGTCTTCCAGATTTGTCAAGTTCATAGTTCGCTTTCTAATGAAATGATAGATGTTTTCATCTTTTTAAAATATTATTTTAAAAGATCTTCAGAATAAATACTTTTTTTTAATTTTTTTTTAGTTTTTACTATAGGCACCCCAAGAAGTCTTTATTACAGAGCACCGCGGAAGGACAACTGAAAGTTCACGCCTTCTTCCTAACCGATGCCGGTTAGAAAGCCATTTATTAGAAGATAGTATGGCTCAAAATGAGGTTTTTTTGCTTTCAAAAAAGCAGACCAGATAATATATTGATATATTGAGAACGTAAAAAGGAGCGCTGCTATATCAACTGATTTAGGTAGAATATGCAAGGGGATGCAACTACATCAACTGAGGGTTTGGGTTGAGGCAGGTATAAATTGGTAAATTTAGTAGCACTCTTACATTTCTCACGAAAACAGTATGATATCTGATCTGTGTTTTTTTAAAAACACAAAACCTCATTTTGAGTCACACTTTCTTCTGCTTACTAGATAAAACTTGTTCGTTAAAAGATTTTGATAAAAAAAAAAATTAAAGTACTAAGAAATATAAAAATGTAATTTTTTTTAAAATTCATTATGAATTATAAATCGAAATATATAGAATTAAAAAAAATAAATACAAGAACAATGTTTAATTATCAACTAGATGGTTTAATTTTTTAATTTATAACAAAGTATTATCAAAACTCCTAAACTATTAAACTAAACTCGAAAGTTTTTTCTCGTTTTTTCTCGATTTTGGATCCTTTGAACCCAAGGAGACAAAAAAAAGGTGCAGGATCACCATATACAATAAATGCAAATAGATGGCCTATAGTTTTTACTGTGTCATCTGCAATACTAAGAATACCACATTATGGTACAGAGCCTACCAAATCATTGCTACTAAACTTAATTTTAATTGATTTTAAAGCTTTTAAAAAGCAATAAAAAGTAAATTTTGTAATGAAAAACAATTATAATTCTAGAAGTATTAATTTAATTTGAGGTGGTTAACCTAAAATATCAATACTTTATTATATTGAGTAGAATTTATTTATATAATATTAGAAGGAAACGTCTAGTGTACTAAACAGGACAAAGACCTCAGCTGAACCCTAAACAAGATTGACTGGCTGTTTGTTGTGAAAAAATATCTTTAAAAGTTTTTACAGATTTACTTTCAGCAACACGAATATAAGAAATTATTATTTTAAACTTTTTCTTGAAAATTTTCATCTCTAAGATGATTATTTGACCAAGCGTTACTGAAGTCTTCATTGTGAAATTGAAAACAGAAGTTTAAGTCTAAATTTGAAATGGAGCTGTCATTATTTAAATACGATGATTTCTTTATTTTCTAGATTTAAAATATTTCGCTTACATAAATGTAAGTCTATCTTTGAAAACGATTTGTTTAAACTTTCTTTATATTTTTCAACCGTAAAAAAAGAGTTAGTACCAAGAACATAGTACTTAGAACGTACTCAGCTTTCTTTTTTGAAAGCGATTACTGAGTAGTACTATATCAGGATATAGCAGTACCCAGTTATTGCTATCAAAAAATTGGCCTTGGGACATGTATAGGCAATATACATAATGCTAATTTTATATTTACCTTTTTCTTTCATAATACCAACATTTATCGTAACATTTAACCCGTATTCTCAACAGAACAGTTTTTTTTAGAGTCATTGGAAATTATTGTTGCGAAAGGTTTTCTTTTGAATCTAGATGTTCTTCGCCACAATCAAGTTTTTCATTTATGCAAATATTTGCTTCCTCTTCTTCTTTAATCTTTTTCTTATTTCCGCAGAAATTGTCTTCAAGATTAAGATTAGCTTCACATGAAACACAACATGACGCCATCTCTATAAATATTAGCACTTGACAATATAAAAATATTGCATTTTGAAATACATTTTCAGATTTAAAATAAATTTTGCAATTTTAGATATATACTTCTGGATTTAAAATATATTTTGCGATTTAAAATATACATTTTTGGGTTGAAAAATATATACTGCGATTTAAAATATAAGTTTTGGATTTAAAATATATTTTGCGATTTAAAATATATTTCTGGGTTTAAAATATATATTGGTTGTAAAGAAAGTTCGTTCGGTTTTATTAGACAATTTTATTTAAACAAAAAAACATTTATTATAACAATTAATTAATCAATTATGCTTTCTCCGTTATTATTTACGACCTCCTCCAAACGTTTGGCTAGCTTGTTGATGCCGTCTCGCCAAAAATCGCCCGGTCTGGCGACGAAGAAGTTTTTGAGCCAGTTTTTGAGGTCCTCTTCATCATCGAAGGTAGTGCCTCTCATATGTTTTGACACGGAGCAAAAAATGTGGTAATCGCTTGGCGCAAGTTCCGGAGAGTAAGGCGGGTGTTGTAAAACTTCCCATTTGAGCTATTGAAGGGCGGCTTGGACAACTTGCGCAACATGCGACCTAGCGTTGTTGTGAAGGAGAATGATTTGACCTTGTCAATCGGGTCTTTTCTCTTGAATACCCCCATTCGCATGATGCCATTGGGCAACGTAGAGGTCCTTGTTAACCGTGGCGTTCCTTTCGAGCATTTCCCAGTGCAGTACACCTTTGCAGTCCCAAAAAACACAGATCATAGCCTTTTTTGGGTGAAGATATTGCTTTATTCTTGGCTTCGGCGTATCTCCTGAAGCCATCCACTCTTTTCTTTGCTTCATACTCTCGTATAGGCACCATTTTCATCTTCCGTAACGATTTGGTATAAAAATCGTTGTTTACGAGTTGCTTGATGGCGTGCAAGATGTTAAGCAGCGATTTGAAGACAATTTTCTTTGTTGTTTTAATCAAGCTGGTGAGGCACCCAAGCTCCGAGTTTTTGAGATAAACCTATTGGTTGAAGATGGTTGGAGATGGCACTACATTTCATTTTTTCGGCCAATTTACGGGTTGTTTGGTGACCATCTTTCTTCAACATGACCTTTAGATGCTCCTCATCGAATTCTCATGATCTTTCGCTTCGAGGCGTGTCTTTGAGGTCAAAGTCATCATTTTTGAACTTTAAAAACCATTTTTGTGCTGCTTGCTCTCCTATGACACCTCCTTCATACACGTTGACACCTCCTTCTATGACACCTCCTTCATACACGTTGACACCTCCTTCTATGACACCTCCTTCATACACGTTGACACCTCCTTCTATGACACCTCCTTCATACACGTTGCATATGTCCTGAATTGCTTCGGCTACTTTTTAACCTCGATGAAAAGCTAAGAAAAGCAGGTGTCGAAAATTTTGATTTCTGCCTCCTGGATATTCCATTTTAAGGCCTTGAAAAATAAGAAAAAATTAAGTCTTTCAAAAACCAATTAATACAGGTTTGTAGAGGTAATTAAGTACTATTTAAAGAATATAAACACTTTATAACAACACGTATAACAACAAAAACCGTTATGAAACAAAGGAATACAAAAACCGAACGAACTTTCTTTTCAACCCAACATATCTCCATAAGATAGGTCTTCTCGGCTTCCATAGATATTGTTAAATCCCAGCTGAAAAGTTTGTTAAATTACATTTTTTGAAACGGCTAGGTTATAAATTCTTTTTTCAAAATACGCATATCCATAAAGTGTTAACTTGGATATTTGATTCGGCAATAATACACAGAAGACCAATTCTGAATTTTCATTTCCAATGTTAAGTCCTTCAATAAACTTATTTTGAATTTTTTTCTTCTCATTTGGTAGTATGAGTTCCCTATTTATTTCTTTATCTTCTTTTTGAATTTCATTTCAAACCAACTCCTTTAATAATTAAATAAGAAACATATTATTGGGCAACGTGTCGACATGTTCCTTAACATAAGTTTTAACTATTTAGATGATCATCTCAACTTTTCAAGTTCTATTTTTAACTTTTGAAATTCATCCGTACAAAATGTACAATAATGTTCTTGAAAACTATGAATTTAGATTTTAGAGAAAAAATCATATTATTAGTGATTAAACTTTTTATATAAGAGCTTGTATTATTAATATATAAAAAGCTTTTTTTATTATAAATGAAATTTGTATTAAAAACTTATAACATCTCGATTGGTTGTGAAATTTTTTTAATTATATTCTTGTGCAATAAGTATATCAATATCAATAAGTATACCATAAAGTATTTTATTTTCATGTAACTAGTTCAATAAAATATTTTATTTTCATGTAACTAATTCCAAAGAATATTGTATTTTCATGTAATTAATTCAATAAAATATTGTCTTTTCACGTAACTAATTTAATAAAATATTGTATTTTCATGTAACTAATTCAATAAAATATTTTATTTCATGTAACTAATTTAATAAAATATTTTATTTTCATGTAACTAATTCAATAAAATGTTTTATTAAAAATTTTTTAAAAGTCTTGGAAATAATGATGCAAATGTCCTGGAATTTCAATTTTTTTTTTATGTTGGGAACCCTGATGATAGATCGTCGGAGTAAGAATCCCAGTGAACCCTTATTAATGGATTATACTTATTAATGGATTATCCCGATAACTTGGGTTATGTATAGGGATTACGGCTGATATTTCGCTTCAGCTTTAAGCTGATTGGGTCAATTTAATCAGCTAGAAGGCTAATAGTATTACCATATACATAAAACAACAATTTTTAACAAATTCGATTTGAAATTTTTTACAAGTTTAAATTATTTTAGATTTTCATCACTTGTTATGGTTTTTAGAGATTTACTTAAAAAATATATATTATTTTCATAATTGTAAAAATTGCTACCAAAAAATTATCTTTGGGCAATTAATAAAGTTTTGTAAAGTGCACAATTATTAACGATTGCAAAACTATAATACCCTATAAGAGCTAACTTAATAAATAGCATTTATTAAGTTGGCTTTCCGTTTCCGACTTCACCGATAACGTTTATGTGCTTTGAGCGTGATCAAGCTCGCAACCCTTGGATTAAGAGTCCAATGCTCTAACCACTGTGCCACGGTAAACATGTAATTAAACATGGAATAATGAGTTGTTTTTTCATATTCTCTTTTGAACAATGTGAAGTAAATTAATGCTTGTAAATTACAAAATTGTAAGATCTTACTTTAAAGAAGTTTTCATTTAGATGCAGTAACCCGGTCTTTTAAAATACAAAAACACGATGCTCGAACATATATTGCAGATTGTTTGAAGTTTGCACCATATCGATTGGACGGTGGGAAACGAGCATCAAATCAAAATGAGACAGAAGGTTATAAAGATACTGATGGTTCTTTTATTTGCGATGAAGAAAACAATGATATTTTATCAAGATCGTTTTAAAAACAATTTAAATTTTGTATAATTTTTTGTTTTTAAAATCTTTTAATTATCTTAGAGGTTTCATTTATAGTTTAGTTATCTGCGTTTGAACAATGGGCTGCTCATTTTGTAAAATTATAATAAAAGATAATATAAAATCAAATATTGGGCTTTGGTATAGTTAGAAATTTGTTAGCACTTGCTAATGGCCATAATTTAGCTTGAATTAGTAAATACTTGGATTCTCCACGCCTTCTATTTTTTTTCAGGACAATACATTGGTGTTATTGTGAGTTGACAACTCACAACAACACTATATTGTACAAAAAATAAATTTTTTGCGGGTTTAAAGATTCACAGCGCAAAAAGAAGCTATTTTTTTTAAGGTTCATAAACATGGATAAAAGTTGGTTGAATCAACGCTAAATCAACGTTAATCTAACGTTGATTTATGGTTTGTTTTCAACGTTAGTCTAACGTTTGGTTTCAACGTAGATTTGTGTTTCCATTTTAACCAAAAATCAACCGCTTTTCAACATAAAATTTCAACGTTTTTTCAACATTATTTCAACGTTGATGTGCTTGCTGGGTTCACGTAAATAATTCAATAAAATATTGTATTTTCATGTAACTCAATAAAATATTTTATTTTCATGTAACTAATTCCAAAGAATATTGTATTTTCATCTAACTAATTCAATAAAATATTATATTTTCGTGTAACTAATTCAATAAAATATTGTATTTTTATGTAACTTCATGAATTTTTTAAACTTAATGCTTTTCTTAATTTTTTTCTGATTTGTTCAATCATTGTAGTTACTACAGCTCATCATTTACCTTAAATGCCACACAAAAGTGGTTGATACAAAAGTTGGGTATAAACGCGTATACTCAGCTGATGAAGAGTTTAAGTTACACAAGGCTGTGATTTTGTGTAACTTAATTAACAAATTAACTTGTTTACTTCAGAGCGGTGCAACTTGGTGTTTTAATCATTAATTATTGCATATGTAAAATTTATTACGTTAATTATTAATATTTTTTATGCTAAATATTAATATGCTAAATATTATTATGCTAAATATTATTATCTTAAATATTAATTATGCTAATTGTTATTATGCCATATATTTCTGCTAAATATTATTATTATTATGCTAAATTATATTATTGTTACTCTAACAGTGCATGTAAAAGTTATTGGTTTTAATTATTGGTTTAGATAGTTGACTCATTGCTGACACAATTAATTATTGATCAAAAGTTAAAAAGGACCTTTAACACCTTTCCACTTAACCAAGATTTTCCTATCAGATAGAAATACAGAGGGTTTATTTCTATTTTTCATTTATAAGTGACATGAAAATTATCTAAAAATTTAAACTTAAATAGAATATATGGAACTGATAATGCTTATCCTTTTTTTTTTTTTTTTTTGTTTGTTTTTTTAGGAGCCCAAAAGAAGCCCTAACTGTCTTGTCACAGAGCACCGTGGAATTGCAGTTAACCAGGGAGACGCCTCCTTCCTTACCGTGACGCGAATATTTGTTCAGAACTCGTTTCGAACCTGCATCTCCTGCTTATAGAGCAAGCGCTCTAACCGCTGCGCCACGGCCGCACGTGTCCATTGATGCTAAAACAATATTTGGATGTATTAGTTAAACCTTTCTCAATTATTTTAAGGAAATCGCTTTCAGGAAGATTGTTTCCTTATAAACGGTACTGTGTAATACAAATGTTACTCTATTATTTAAAAGAAGGCAATATCAAATAATTATCAACCATTTTCTCTTACATTTATTTCATTTAAATTAACAAAAAGTATAGTAATCGTTATCATTAATCATTGGTTAAAACAAAATGTAATCTCAATCTCAAAATGGTTTGTAAAGAATAAGGCATGTGCTACAAACTTATTAAAATCAAGCAATTATGTAGCAAATGCTGATCTGGCAAAAATAACATAGGTTTTTTTTTAATTCAAAATTACGGTAGAAAAAAAAGGTATAAAACAAATAGTTTATGCAAATAGTCTAAAGTCAAATTTTTTTTTGGTTTACCTTCTTTCATCAAAATTTAAATATGTTTGTTCTCTGATATTCCAGAAATTTATAGGACTGGTTTAAAGTTGCCGCTAAGTTATCCTCTACGTCAAGATTTGGACATTTAATAATGATTTTTACATCCTCTATCAAACTGGACAACGCTTAGCTCCAATCGCTCACAAACTTGCATTACTTCATTCATAATGTGGTTATCTTTATTAATCTTTGATATTTGTGTCAAAAGCAGATAAAAACAAGCCGCTTAGTAGTCTGATAAACAGATTTAATTTGTTTCGAATAAGGCAACAAATTTGTTTAGTTGGATGCTTTGATTTTGGCAAGATACACGATAGTAACTGATCCGGCATTTTTTTGTATTTGAGATAGCTAACTTCCAGAGATGGAGCAAACTCCAAACACTTGTATATTTATCTGTTAAACAATGATGCTTTGCAAAAAAAATGCAATAATTGGAGGCTGGGAACAATAAAACCCTGAAATTTCATCAACCCCCACTCTAAACACAAGGACAACAGGTTAATAGATATATTATATTTTTTGTACTATTCTCAACTAGACTTAACACCTCATAGATAAAAATTTTGGACAAAATTTAAAAATTAATATTTTAAGAACTAATAAGTCTTATTATTTAATATTTCAACTGTTAATATGTTAGTATAAGTAGTTTATAAATATATTAAAATAATTATTTCAAATACCATATTTGACAATATTATAAAGTTTTTTGAAAGATGTTTTATTTGAGTAAGGAAAATTTCTTTATTCATCTTTGAATAACAATATCTAATTATTGCTTCAAGCTCTTCCGAATTCTCAGCTCTCCAATAATTCTCGTACACTAGCTGTATTAAATCACCCCAAAAGTTTTTAATTGATCTTGCTTCTGGAATGTTAGCTGGGTTTATATCTTTGGGTACAACTGATTTTTTTCAATTTTAAAAAGTTGATGACCGACTTTGCGTAATGTGATCGAGCTAGATCAGACCAGAAGATAAACTCATACTTTTGTTCTCGTACTTTTTACGCAAATTGTATCTTACTTGGTCAGAACATTGAGAAGGGTCAATGGCATAAAACCTATCATTACCAGCTAATGTGCTATTGTTTAAGGTAAAATAGCTTTCATCATCCATAACAAAATCCAAGTTTTTATAATTTTTATACAAACTACGACATTTAGGACGCATAGCTTTCTTCTGCTGATGGGTACGATCTGGACGATTTGTTTTTTTGAAAGCTCGAATGTTAGTCATTGTTTTTAATACTTGCGAAATTCGAGTTTGGCTACAGGTAAAAACTTGAGCTACTTTTTTTTGAGAGCACCTTGACTTATTTTCAAAAAATACAACAATCTTTGGAATATTTTCTTTAGTAGCTACCTTAGCGATTCGACCACTTCCAACTTTTCTTTTTAGAGATCCATTCTCCAATTTTACGATTTTATTATAAGTAGTTGATCTGGGTAAACCCCACTCCATAAACTGCTTAGCAATAAACGCTTTACGTTTTTCTCGATTTTTTTGGAAAAAGTTTCCATAATTTTTTCGAGGTCCTTTACTTTGACCATTTTATTTTCAATATTTAAATAATATTTTTAACTTAATTAAATCAAATTTAAATAGATTAAAAAATCCTCTTTCAAATAAGTATAAAGATTGTTTGTGTGCATGAAATAAATTACATAATAAATGCAGTTAAAATTTGTCCGAAATTTTATTTATAAGGTGTTATAATGATCGATACATTTTAACTTTCATAGTAATATCTCTCAGCATAAAGTTTAAACCCCTATGACCGTATAAAGTTTAAACCCCTCAATTTTAGGGAGTTATAAATGCTGTATCCGTCACTGATCCACGAATATATCACCTACAATAATCTTCAAAGGCATGATAAATTTTTTGATATTTGCTTAATGCTCAGTGGTCTTTGAAGATTTGAATTGGGTTGCATAAACGTTATAACACAATCAAAAGATGCATAGTAAAGCTTTCTATATGTGTGTGTGTGATTGTTAAGGTACTCCCAGAAGTCCTTACGGTCTTATCACAGAGCACCATGGAAGAGCATTTAACTAGGAAGTTTGCACCTCTTTCCTTACCAATGTCGCTTATTAGGCTAGAGCCGGGATTGAACCTCAAACCTCTTGGTTCTGAGCAAAAACTCTAACCACTGCGTCAACGCTGCACAGCTGGTGATAGTAATTCTCCGGAGTGGTAGCGTCCATAAATTACGTCACGCAATTTTGGACCGTTATTGACAAACCCCCCCCCCCCCTCTTCCTTCCTTCCCCATCGTCACAGAATTGAAACACTTAAGAAGCAAGTTTTGTATGAGTTGTCACAAAACCACCAAGCCCTTCTCCCCCTATAGCGTGACGTAGTTTATGGACGACCCCTAGTGTTTATATCGATGATAATCTACTTGGAAAAATCAAATTAAAAACTTAAGCAACGAAACTTCAAAAAGTATAGAAACTTTATATAAATTAAAAAGCTTTTTGAGTAAGAAAACTCTAACTCAATTATATTTCCTTTTTATTCACATTCATATTAACTATGCACATATTCCATGGGGTAGTGCCAACAAACGCAAACTTGAACCTCTTTATCGTTGTCAAAAGCATATAACACGTTTAATAAATTTTAGTGAACGTTTTACCCATGCAAAGCCTCTATTAAGAAAAATGAATGCACTAAATATATATAAACTAAATGTTTATAATATTCTTTGTTTTATATTTAGTTTTTAAGTCTTATTTTCTAAAGTTTGAATTTTATAACAAAACGCTGAAAAAATTTAGCTTCCTGAAATGTTTTTTAATAAAAGCCTATTATTTTAATTTGCCTAAAGTATTTTTAAAAAAATTAAAAAAAAAAACATTTATCTTGGAGTGTTGTATTAGCAACCTCAATTATCGCTGAAACAATGCGCAAAATTTCCAATTCCAGATAACTACAAGCTTCTAAATTTTTCTTGACTAAATTATTAGTAAATTTTCAAAATACTTCATTCATGGTATCCTCTATGATGACAGAATAGTTACTGGTAACGGTTATAGTGGATGGTTTTCTTAGGATCCATTGAGGATGGAGAAATGACCGCTCCGATATTTCAATTGTATACAATACGAACTTTATTCAAACATGTAAGGTGTTTTGGAGAATCGCGGGCAAATTCAATGAATGATTGGACTATATTCATTATACTCCTTACCTCTGTTTGATTTTCAATGGAACCTTGTGCTACCAAGTTGATATTATGAGCGTGGTAGTGCACGTAACTTGCCCGCACTTCTTGTTCCCTCATTAAAGTCTGCAATCAATGGGTATTTCCAGATATGCTAGACAATCCGCCAAAAAATTTGCTTCGATGGTTCTGTATTAACATGCTGAAATGACGCAAAACATCCATCAAACAGTTAAGTCGCGCTCTTGATGTTTTCGGTTTAGTAAAGTTCCATAAAAAGCTCAATTTTAAAATTTTCATTAACACTCCAAATGGAGATCAAAGTTTGTTCTTTTGCAGTCATATCATTCATTGACCATTAAACTTTAAAATTTTGAATCTCTTATACATTTGCATAGCTTACGAAGATTTGTATGAACAAAGTCTTGTAGGTTTTGTTTTCGATTTCAGGTGAGAGCCACTTTTGCTTTTTTGGACAAACTAACACTTTCTTCAATTCCAGGGAAGTTTCTGCTTGTAGTTTTAGAATCACGCGAAAGTTTGAATTATTTTCACGCTTTGCACGAATGGCAAGGCTTTGCATTCCTTATTATATTAAGAAAAAAAATTTTAGTAAATCCATTAAACTAATTAATTGATAGTTAATCTGAACTTATCTTAAATAAAATATAGGGATTGAGTTGAGGAATAGGGAAGAGTTGTAAATATTTTAGATAAATTCGTACAGTTATCCATCATTTCTTACTTTGGTTGGTGATTAAGTTGCTGGATAACGGTCAATCCCAGTAATGCTCTATGAAGTTCAAACCACTCTTGAGAGGCGAATATTTGTAACGCAATTTTCCATTTAGAAATAAATGCTTTATACGAGTCTTTTTCTCTTTAATGAAGAGATAAAGGCATTTTCATATGGGTAGACTTGAAGCATGTAAAATATATTTTTATTTCCAGATTTACTCCTTTTTTGGTTGTTTTGAACCAGAAGGTCCAGCCTGCTCTGAAAAAGATGGCAACCCAACAACAGAATCAGTTTCATCATCATAACAATTGAACCGTGATTACTATTTTCAGATTCAGAGCAGCATGCAACTGTTTCAATTTGCTTTTCTTTTCTTAAAAAGTATTCACAAATATTCTTTACTTGTTTTACAAATTATTACTTTATAGTCAATATGCCGTTGAATAATTCAAAAAGTTTCTTCAAAAACTGCGTTTTTTAATTGAAACGGAAAAGTCAACTGGAACGGAAAAGATTTAAATATAAATAAATAATCGGCAGATGTGCAGAAGTTATCACTTCTGAATGCGAGAAAGAAAATATAACTATACCAACGCTTTACTCACAAAACTATCAGCTCTTTAGTTTTTTTAGTTATATTTGTTTTTTTGCTTTTTGTTACTTTTTTGGGGATTTCAAACGAGATGACTCCAATAAGAATCATCGGGTGAAATTTCTATAATTCCACAAAATAATTTTTAAACGAGCTTGAACTTTAAAAGCATTCGATGAAATATCTTTATTGTCTTTAATTTATTCTTTTTGTTTATGTTTAAGTATATTACAATTTTATTAATTTTTGTACGTTTGATAAGTTCTACAGAATGAGGTTGAGCCCCAGCGACAACTTCCTGGACAGGGATCGAGCCCCCGAACTTGAGCGTATTCAACGCTCGAACTAAAAGTAACTCCAAGAATTTCTTCAATAGCTAAATACTGAGCGATTGCAATGCCACAGCTCTGTTTGAAGAAATCAATATCAACGAGCCTATTTTTGTTTACTGTATAATTTAAGCAAAACTTTTGAACTTTGTCAAAATTGTTTTTGTGACTATTTTGCTTGGATATTGCCAGGGATAGAAGCTGGAGGTGGGCTGTTTTCATTTTAAATAAATGTATTTTATATATATAACTATTTCTTAATATGCAGGATTGTCTACTTGTTGTGGGAGCAACAATACCAGGCAAAACAGGGCTTGTGCTTCGACTTCTTGAGAGGAGGCTTACAGCCATTGCTTTAGTTGTTTGCTCAACTATTGAAAACAACCAAACATACCTAAACAGTGGTTTGCATGTATCGCTGAGCTCATAAGTAAGGCAATGGAAGGAGATGAATGTATTTTTTTCATTGATGATTGCATCATTGAGTCAACTTTGGCGGCTGCCGACTACCTTTAGCAAAGTTGGCAATTAACCGTTATCATATAAAACACAGCCTTTGGATATTAACTTAGTGTTACAATGTTGTCCCATTAAATGTTAGAGATCGATTTTGTGCAATGACTTTCATTCCGTTCAAAGACTGGTCATCGTTTAAACTTAGAGTGGAAGAATATGGACCACTCACTTCGGTTGAACAAATTAACTTGATTAAAAATTATCTTAGATCTAGAGAATATGCTGCTGTTTTGATAAATGTTACTAATCACGCTCAAGAAAAAGTTGGGCAACTATGATTTTAAGTTATATAAACTCGCTTTTGCTTGGAATCATTATTGCAAGTTTCGTGTTATTATTTATTTCGAGGAAAAAGGTACTACGCTATATAAGAAAAAAATAATGAAGAGCGTTTCGGACGATTTGCTTAATGATGACTCGAGTGAAGTCGAGGAATTGTCTTGTGAAGAGGATAGTTTGATCAAGCTTTACCAATCACGTCTACCCGCGGCCATTTTAGGAGAAAACAACGCAAAGCTTCTTGGACTGTGGTTAACACATCAAGAGTTATCCTTTATTAACAAATCAAGAGTTAACCTTTTTTCACAATATTCAGAAAGAATGGGTCGCGGGATGGGAAACTCAATTTTGAAAATGGCAGGGAAGACGGTAGGGTTTACTAAAAAAAATCCTTGCAGAAGGTGATTTTCCAGTAGGTGAGTTTTCAGGAGATCTTACAGTTGGTGACCACAACGCTCTTAAGAATGATCTCAATAATAATCCTGTCTCTTAACAAGCTTTACGTATTTTAGGCAGAGAAAACAACTATAAGGCCACCGTTTAAGATTAGCGTTTGCTCCTCTCACAGTTGATTTGGCTAAAATAAATCATATTGATGTAAAAAAACCATCTTGGACTATTCCTCAGCAAATGCTTAGCAATTCTAAGCAAATTTAAGCAATGGATTTATCTATGATTTCATATGTAATTGTGGGAATAGGGGTTCTTGGGGTAATTTACCTTTTAAGGAAGCCTAAAGCTACTCCTCCAGTTATTGATGCTCCAGCATCTGAACCAATAAAAAAACCTGTTCATCCTGAAAGAGATTGCTGGAGTATTTGTTAAGCTCTTCTTATCGTCAGGTATTGTTAAATATCCAGCACATTTCAGGTCTGTTGTCGATTTTGTCAACAGGATTTTTTTGTGCTTCTGCGTCAATTAACCTAAGAAATTTTTGATATTTGTCATTTATCATTTATCAGCTAACATTATTGATAAGTTCTCGGCTTATTCCATATTAGAGAGAAGAAATAGCTTCTGAAGCTGTTGTGTATTACTGCTATTATACTATATATATGCTTACTGCAGCTATTATACATATCTTTTTGAAATAATCCTAGCAGAGCCAAAAAAATTCCGCACGCAGCTCCACCTCCGGCAAGAGCCATATCAACAGAAAAACGTCATCATCTGTTCCCACAGAGACCTACTAACCACAACTACAAAAAGCCTGTTTTATCAGTGCTGCTGACTGCTATGATTTAACGTTTTGAAATTGTTTTATGTTTTATGTTTTTATTGCGAAAGTCGTCCGAAATAGAATTAATACGTTGAATCCATGTTTATGCTGAATTAAAGCGCCATGTTCTTGAGTTTTCAGGTACTTGCTGTAGTGGAATTTTAGCCATTGTTGCAAGCACCAGATATAATCGTTTTTCCATTACTACTCATACATACCGTTTATCCTTGATTTTGTAGCAAGGTTATTGCCTAGTTTCGAATACAAGAAAAGCTTCAGAGAAACTAATTACTGTTCCGTTGGGTTTATTAAACTTGAACTGAAGTTGATTGACTTGATAAGGTTGAAGAGTGCACTAACTTAAATTATTTAGTTTCCAAACTTGATAAGAACTTGTTCCTTTAATTTCAAAGCGCATAGTTTCAAGTGTTCGTTTTGAAGATTCTTGATAAGTTGCAGTGTAGCTTGCCAATTTGTTATATTCTAAAAGACCAATCGAAATTCTCGGAGAGCCTTGGCCACCTTGCCATACCATTAATTTCAGAGCAATTACTGAATAAATTGATGTCATTAACTGAATTGTTAATGTGTATGTTACAGTTGAGTTACTGGTCCAGTAAACTGTATGCTAGAGATATTTTTGTTTTTTATTACAAATTTATATCTTTAATATGTAAGAGCATAATCAATTACAATACCTACACAACCAGCAATAACAAGAGTGTTTTGTGTCCGTCTTTGATGCATCTCTTTTTTTTAACTTTTTTTAGGCTTGTAAAACCAAAATCCGTTGCAGTGGCTTCCAAAAGTTTGTTATTGTATTCTTTAGTTGCGTCGGTTTTTAAACTTAAATTTGGTAAAGTAATAAATAAATACCTGGAGCAATACTAAAGTTGAGATTTGAATTTGTGTTAGATAGAATGTTTTGAATTTGGCAAATATCATCGCAAAGATTTTTAGGGCACCTAATATATATTTCAAGAGCGTTTAAAAACTCGTTTTGCGCTTCCTTAGCAACTGGATTTGTACCAACATTAGATGACCTAACGGCCAGCTGAGCGCTAATAACGTAGATTATGTACGCTTGTATGCTATTTGATAAAGCTCTGACTCCAGTGGAAAAAAATCCTTTTGAAAAATTTTCAGAACAAGTTCTATCACTGGAATTCGTTCTGCTAAAAGATTTATTATTTGAATCGCTTCTGTTTTCCCATTTTGAACAAAATGTCTTGCCAAATGAGTATACCCAAGTCTGCAATCTCATTTTAGAAATATTAAATTCTTTTTTTATTTTCTCAAGTTGACAATTTTCAATTTCAACGTTCCATAGGTAAAAAATTTTGGGATGGTATTGCAAGAAATAGCCGTCAATGATGCTTTCTAAGGCAAGTGCGCTACCACTGCGCCACGGCTGCTATCATCAGAGTTTCTAGATTTTGTTATATGGCAACGTGATACACCTTTTTTTTGGACGTATTGTATTGATAAAACTATGCTTGGTAAAGACTATAAGGTTCATACTTGAAGTTTAGATTAAAATTTGGAGTTGAGTAATAATGCTTGCCGCCACGAAGATGTGAGCCATCTGACACTGCTACAGTTATGTTAGTTAAACTTGGATAGCAATTATACTCACCTGGTTGCCCGTTTATATTTTTTTTAAATGATCAAGAGGGTCCTAATCACCACGTAGTATCGACAGATGTTTTATAATTTAACTTTGTTTCTTTCTAACACTTTTTTTCTTCTTCTTGTTATAACAACTTGGACAATTATGGCTCCAGCGGCTATAAAAGAAATCCATACATTTTCTGTAACAAATCCAACAATTTTATATAATGTAAAATCCAATATAACTTTTTACCTCTAATAGTTAATTGCGTCTGCAGCTTTTGGCTTTTTTTTTCAACTTTAAAGAGTTTGTAAGATGGTTAAGAAAGCCTTTATTTTTTCGTGGTTCACCACCTTAGTCAGATACACCATCAGTCTTTCCTTTTTCCCCTCCTTTATCATCCGTCTTATCTTTGTCATTAGTCTTTCCTTTGTCACCATCTTTGTAATCAGTTTTTCTTTCTCAGTAAAGCTATTAGATGAACTACCTGTAAAAGTTCTAGCTAGTACGTAAATAGTTACGCTAATAGCTAAAATTGCAGCTCAAATTGTATATCCTTCTTAATTAAAATTAATTCTAATTTTTTGTCTTAAACTAAGCCTTACATCATAATAAAGTAAAAAGTTTTAGAATCCTATAGTATGGACCATTAAGTTGGCTTGCGAAAAGTTTAACATTTACACATGCTTCCAAACATTCATAACGGTTTCTAAATTTCAATTCAAAACCAAGTTGTTCCCCATCTTTTTTTTTTTTTTGATCAATTCTATCCAAATTATCTTTAGGTCTACGTATCTCACTACTGCCATCTTCTATATTTTCAGCGACAGCTAACATTTCTTTCTTTATGCCATTCACATTTTCATTAACCGTTTATTTATTCAAAAAATGGTTGTAACAACGTTATTAAATGTAGCAGTAAGTTCAGTTATTCCTTTTAAAATTGCGGCAGTTGGGTTTATACTAATTTTTTTATTTTTATTTTTTGCGTTAAGTATTTATATATTGTTCCTATTATTAAGATTGATAAGCATGTTATGACGTGTATCCGATATTTCAGGTTTTTGTCCTTTATTAAAATCAATTCCATAATCTCTTAACTGAAATTTTTAGATACCAGGAAGTTAGGTTAAATTTTTTAGATTTTGTTGTCTCATATTATAAGTTTATTGTCTCATGTTATTATTTTTTATTTGAATAGTATAATATTTGCCACGATTCTTACCTGAAAAATATATTTCACGTGTTTTTCACCAACAGCACTTTATAGTTTCATTTATGTAAAATGACCCTTTACTTTTAGCTTAATCAGTTATAAAATTTTGTGCCTTATTATGAGCTTCAAGTTTTCATGTAAATGGTTTGATTACTAAATACTGATCTCAGTTATTCCACTGATAGCCTTTTTCGCCCAAGCTCCATCTATTTTGTTAAGTTCATTACGTAAATAACTTGATCTTTGTTCTGGTGTCTAAGTTTCTATATTAACGCATGGTATATCAACCTCTGCAATTGTACCTTCGGACCAATAAGATCCGTCTAAGGTATTTCTTTTGGTATTACTGTTTCTACCATCTTGTAGAATATATTAGATAGTAGTCTCGCCTTCAAATATGATAAAAATGGCTTAAAGTTTTCAATCAAACTTTGTTAGATTCTCAAAGCAACCTTACTACGGTATATGGTGTCCGGGGTGAAATACAAATTATCACCGTCAGTTTAAATCCGACGACACTGGCAAATCCATTAAGTCAAACGTTTTTAATTCGTTTTCCAACTTTTTCACCATCCATAATAGTTGTGCCAGGATCAGTCCGTTTGCATTATGATGTTGTTCTCACTAGCGGTATAGAACTTACAGCAAGGCTTTTAGCAAATTTTGGTCGAAGCATTGTTAACAAACTTAGAATAAAAATGCAAGGACAGAAAATTTAAATTACTTTTGATTATGGTGATTACACAATAATCACCATAATCAAAAGTAATGTTCAAGATTTTTTTTACCCTTAACAATACGAGCTCTCCCAGACCGATTAATGCAAGGTATTGACGACCAGCTTGACCCAGGCAACTTAACCTTGTTGTGCTTGGAATTTGCACAGGTACAACTGTAATACAACTGGAGCTAATGCGGCGACATCTTTTGCACTTTTTGCGTCCGCTGGTTCAAAGATTGTACTCCTCCTGATTAATTTATTAGTCAAGGACTAATAAATATATCAGGAGGATATATTTATTACGTTTATATTATATTAATACGTTTCACCCTTCTTAGTTTTTAGATCAAATCGAATATGAATCAATTATAAGTGTAAGAAAATAAACAACCCGTGCAACTTAAAGTCATCATAACAATTAAATAATATATGATAGTGGTAAAGGTATGATAGTGGTAAAGGTATGATAGTGGTAAAGGTATGATAGTGGTAAAGGTATGATAGTGGTAAAGGTATGATAGTGGTAAAGGTATGATAGTGGTAAAGGTATGATAGTGGTAAAGGTATGATAGTGGTAAAGGTATGATAGTGGTAAAGGTATGATAGTGGTAAAGGTATGATAGTGGTAAAGGTATGATAGTGGTAAAGGTATGATAGTGGTAAAGGTATGATAGTGGTAAAGGTATGATAGTGGTAAAGGTATGATAGTGGTAAAGGTATGATAGTGGTAAAGGTATGATAGTGGTAAAGGCATCGCACAAAAGCCATTAAAAATGATCCCGCAAAAATGTAAAAATTTAAACATGTAGTAAAGGATATAAGAAACTCTTTGGATAATAATTAAAGACAAAAATTGTGAGTATGAAAATTAAAACAAAGCTGAGTAAAGAATGTGAGATAATATAGCTTAAAAATTTCTAATTAATAGTAATAATATGAAAACCAGCGGATAAATGATATATTCAAAGTTACTGTAATAAGATTAAACTAATACTGTAATAAGACTAGAAAAATTTTAGCCGAATGGATAGTTAATAAAAATTTTTTTAGTGTGATTTCACAATAATATAAGGTATGATATAAAAATAATGTAAAGAGCGGGAAAAAAATGTTTAAAAGTTATGTTTTCTCTACAGTCCGCATCAACGTCAGGATTATGGTTAGGGTAGTTTCTAGACCATAACTGAATCAAAATTTCGAAAAACTTGTAAATATTTGTATTAAAGGACTTAACTTTATAGACCAAAAGATACGTCAGATATAACCTGGAATATGCAACTCCAGTGCTTAGTCACCTTACATAATCAAGGAAATAAAGATTATAAAGAAATTACAAAACGAACTACAAAAGTACAAAATAAAAACAAGAATTTTTATTACAAAAAGAGATTTAATTTTTTTAAATTTAATATCCAGAAAAACTTTGAATACGAAAAGGCTTAATTCGAAAGTTTAAAATCAAGTAGCTTTGGCGATCATCAGTTGTCATACATTTACATCATACTTACTATATATATATATATATATATATATATATATATATACATATATATATATATATATATACATATATATATATATATATATATATACATATATATATATATACATATATATACATATATATATATATATATATATATATATATATATATATATATATATATATATATATATATATATATATATATATATGTATATATATATATGTAAAAATTAAAAGTGTTCCTAACCACTCTCCAAAAGGCTAACTTTGTTCTATTATATATAAGGAATAACCATGCAAAAAATTGGACCAATTTGAGCAATTTTAGGGGTCAATAGGATTTCAACATTTTTGGCAAGCACCTAACTTTACGGCATGTTCGTAGCAGAAATCACATTGTTGAATGTTTATACATAATTTTTAGTTTTGTTTTTCTGAACAGCTCTTCTGAGACATCATACAAAGTAATTGTTCTAATTCTTTGTGCAATTTGTAAACAGAAGACATTTTGCCTTCAGCAAATAATTTTTAAAAATTGAAATTTTTTCAAATATATAGTATTTTTGAATTTTTATTATGACTATAGAAGAAAAGCTTAAAAGGTAAGTAATTTGCATCAACTGCTTTATGCACATATTACATAATTACAATTAATTAGTTACCATAAATAGTTAATTAATAATCTATTGCTTATTAAATGAATAAGTGTAATATTATCAATTTATCAGTCACATATTGAGGCCTTAAAACAATTGTTGTTGTTTTTTAAAATAAAATGAAAATTGAACATTTGAACATAATATTCATGAACAGTATGACAATATTTACTATTTACTATTTTTTATATTCACAGGCAGGTACTTAATTACAAAATGGCAGCTGAAAGAAGACGTTCTGCTGAAGTTTGGCTTGTCGGCAAGGCCACCAACCAGTTCTCTTCAGCAAGATTGGCTACGAACGGTGATGCCATCCGCTGCCTCCTCTTTTACCACCCCGAAGAACACCTCACTGTGAAGGACAGTATTAATCGCACAATTAAAGATATCAATATGATTTGAAGCAAAGCAAGTATTTCAACACAGAGGATTGATTCTAGTGAAAGAAAACGAAAGAAGTTTTTTTTCGCTGGTGAATATTAACTGTTGAAGGTGAATAGGACGAAAGCATATGAAAGCTACAGATTTAAAGAGCAAATATTCAAAGACGACCTGATGGAATTATTTGACTTCGCCACAAAAAATGCTTTAGACATCATGACGAACAATGAAGACAAACAGTTCCTAACGATGCGGAGAGAAGATGTCACCAGTTCAAGCATAGCTGGAGTGGATTGCAATCTTGCAGAGAAAGAGACGAAGAAAAGAACTCGTATAGAAGCTAATGAAAATCAAAGACTGAAAGAAACAGAAAAGTTGCAGAAAATAGAAACATCTGGTCCTGCTTTGGATATCAGTTCTTTTTCTTAGTTTGAAGACGATGACGACGTCAACGATGAAGACTTCAGAGTTCTATCATCATTATCGCTCAAACTTCTTTCTTAAAGCCTAAACAATTGAAAAGCGTGATAGCAACACCAGAAGTCAAAGGGGCTTTAGATAGAGTAAATCTTCCTGATCGTGGAGCTATGTATGTTGTTGCATCAGTAGCAAAGGCTTTAGGCCATCCTCTTGACGACCTGACACTGTCTAGGAGCACCATCAGAAGGTCACGGATGGCTACCTGAAAAAATGTAGCTGAGGCAGAGAAGAGTTCTTTTTCAACTTAATTTCCTCTTCTTCTCCATTGGGATGGTAAACTGCTTCCGGATATAGCTGGTGCAAAAGAAACCGTCGATTGAATTGCTGTGATCGACACTGGGAATGGTATTGAAAAGTTGTTGGCAGTCCAAATATTTGTAGGAGGAACTGGGAAAGAACAGGCTGCTGCATGCTTAAAACTACTTGATGACTAAAATCTACGAGAAAAAATTCAAGGTCTGGTATTTGATACAACTTCTTCCAACACAATCATCCACCGAGGGTCATGCGTTCTTATTTAGGAAGCCGTTGGCCATGAACTTGTAAACAATGGATGCCGTCATCATGTCCTGGAAGTCGTTTTGAGCAGTGTCTTCATAGCTGTTTTTGGTGGGACGGGTGGACCAGAATTTGGTCTTTCTAAGAGGTTTTAGAAGAAATGGCCATATATCAGGCAAACAGAGTATTCGCCAGCTAGAGATGAAATCTTCAATGAGGATACCAAAACTCTTCGGACGGAGATGGTTTTCTACTACACCAAAGCTATAGGACATCAGCAGCCTCGGGAGGATTACCTCAAGCTCCTTCGGCTATGTCTAGTCTTCCTCGGTGAAAGCAGTTTTAAGATGAATTTCGAGTTCCGAGCTCCAGGAGCAATGCATCATGCTCGATGGATGTCGAAGGCCGTCTATTCTCTGAAAATAGTGCTTTTTGAAGGCCAGTTAGAATTGACTGCTAAAGAAAACCAAGGTCTGAAAGAGCTTTCACTCTTCGTTTCTCTCATTTATGGAAGTTTCCGGCACGAGGCTCCACTGGCTTCATACGCTCCCCTGAATAATGCAATGATGATCGGGCTTTTCAAGAAATATCCAAATCGTATCATTGCTGATTTGGCTTACACTGCATTTATTTGACATCTGTGGTTCTTCGCAAAACACCTCGTGGGCTTAGCTTATTTTGACAGCCGAGTCCCTCTAGATGTTAAAAGAGCCATGATACCCAATCTCCAGCTTCCAAAGACTCAGTCAGCTCTGAAGAGAATAAGCACGTGTGGCGCAGACTTTAATCATCTTAAAAAGTTTGTGACCCAAAGAACATTTTATCTCCTTAAAGCACTTAGTATCACTGTAAAGGAGGAGGCCAAGAGTTTCCTGTTGAAAGATCCAGAGGCAAGGGAATCGGATGCTTGCTACTAAAATTTGAAGGGTCGAGTCGACAAGATTAAGGTTGTCAATGATAGCGCAGAGCGTGGCATTGTTCTTGTTTTGAAGTATAACGAAACCCTCACCGAAGACGAGGACCAAAAATAGTTTTTGCTTCGTTTTGTCCAGCGACATCACCAGATTTACCCATCCTCCTCTAAGGCAGCCATGATCGCAGTAGATGACATTTGATGGGGCATTACTTATATGTCTACTTTTGAAATTAGTATTATAACAATTTTTCAATGTATATATATATATATATATATATATATATATATATATATATATATATATATATATATATATGTATATATATATATATATATATATACATATATATATATATATATATATATATATATATATATATATATATATATATATATATATATATATATATATATATATATATATATATATATATATATATATATATATACTTTCCTTAATCTTAAGCTCAAATTTATAGGAGGCTGAATCCAATATTAAGAAACTACCATTATTATAACTATTAAAACAGTTATTGTTAGCGTGGAGATGTTTGTAATGTGTAAGTTTTTGTCTGTCCAGTAGTGTTTAATCAATCGTGTTTTGAGGTGGCGAAAAGTTTCTCTTTTTACAAAATCTTCCGATTCAGACACCCTCCCCTTAAAACTTTCTGAACTGTTTATTTACAAAAACTACACGTAAACAAGAATACTCAAGCAACTTTTTAGGTATAATTCTTAATGAAATTGTTAGCTGGAGAAATCATATTAAAAAGATGGAAAAGAAAAATATCTAATATTATTGGAATTATATATAAATTAAAGCATCTTCTTAATGCAACTTGTTTAAAAAATATTTTTTTCTCTTTTATTCACAGCTTCATCAAAATCTGTAACATAATCTGAGCGAGTACTTATCCAATAAATGCAATTAAGTTTAATTAAATGCAATTTGAAAAAAAAAACATGCATGTCGCCTAATGTAAAAGGCAAACAGATACATCAGTGCGACACCTTTACTAAGAGAACTTGTAGTGCTTAATGTCATCAAAATAAATACTCTTAACATACTTATGTTTATAACTTTTATGTTCTCAACTAATTTAATAAAAAATTTGTATGTTTAAATTGAAGAATCTTATAATACCAAACACTTTCCAATTTATTTCCAATAAATTTATTTATTTCCAGAAATTTATTTCTATAAACCACAAATACTAAACTAAGTACTCAATTAACAACTTTGTCTAAACCTAAACCATCGTTTGGTGCACAAAAAATTGAAAAAATTGAAAATCATCAATATGTATAGTAATTCGAGCTGTAAATAAAATCAAATTGAACGCAAAAAATGTTTCTTTGGATACGTTTTAAATATAGCCCATCAAAAATCAGGATAATAACAAACAACGAATCAAAAATCAGGATAATAACAAACAACGAATCAAAAATCAGGATAATAACAAACAACGAATCAAAAATCAGGATAATAACAAAGATTTTATAATATTACTTTTTTAATATTACTTAAAAATTCGATAACTGCACATGTTTAAACTGTTTCGTAGCATTATATGATAGTATCGTAAAATTTTTTAAAAGTAGCGATGAAAATACTTTCTGCCATCAATTAACAGTTATCAAACGGATGCTTTTTATATAGCAGATATTTTCAAGAGGTTTAATGGTATTCATTTAAATCTCTAACACAGCTACCACACATACATTGGGCCAACGTATCTAAAACCATCGCAAACATTGGTTATTTTTTCTGATGTAAACCCAATGTTGATTCTATGTCAAGTGTTAAGCAAATATATCAATGAAAAGACGCATTACCGACGCATTATATACTTTAAAAATAGCTTGCACAAAACGTTTGGTCCGACGTATGTAAAAATTTGTATGTAAAAACAACAGAACAAACAACTTATGTAAAAACAACAGAAACGTGTGGTCCAACGTATTTAAAAACATTGCAAAAGATGATTGCTTTTACGATCTAGACCCAATGTTGATTCAATTTGTATAACCTAACGTTGATTCAATGTATATGGATCAACGTTGATTTAACATATGCAATCCAACTTTGATTTAATAGATCAACGTTGAAACTAGTGTTGTTACAACTTTTAAATAATTCAACTGTCGACTAAATTGACTATTAGATTCACTAAAGACCATTTGAATAGTAATGAAACAAAATAAAATTGTCGAGAAGTAATAAATTGTCCATTGTCGACAGCAGGGCTGCTCCGACAATGGACAATTTATTTCCAGACCCCAACAATTTAGGGACCACCTTAAAGACTTGCTAAATTGCAAAAAATCTATACAATCATATTTACAACTTTATTGTATATATGCGATTTAATTTTGCCCTCGGTCCTCAAGCTAGCTTGAACGGTCCTGTATTTAAGAAAATCATAATCGTAAAGTAAACAACAACAAAAAAATTACTGAAATATATAACCGAAAGTTTAATTAGGTATAAATATTGCTAACATTAGTGTTGTTATGGATTTTGAAGTCGAAATCAAAATTAGTCGACTGAAAAATCAAATAGTCGGTTTAATTGACTGTAAACATCCTACAAATCGACTGAAAGTCGATTTAGTCGAGTAATAATCTTAAAACCCTTTTACCTTTTTATTCGAATTAACTTTTCAAGCTTTAATTTTTTATTTTTTATTTTTTTTTCATTTACATTTTCACAACGACATATTAGTTACAAATTTTTCACATCGTAATATAAACAAAATATACTTCCATTAAAAAAGATTATATTTAACCAAATACTGATAAAATACATTTAACAGAAAAAATAATACTCAATTAAAAAAGAAGAAACAATTGAAAAAATAAATAAATTAAGGAAGCTTTAGTTGAAAATACTATAATGGACTTGTTAAGATAAATTATATTGCTATAGGGAACTCAAAGATGACTGAATAAGTCTTATCATCGGGAACCTTGGGTATTACACAAGATACACATAAACATTGTTATTGTTATGCACAAATATTTTAAATATTGTGATAAAATTTTGTTTTTTATCTAGTTGAATTAGGATTTGTGTGTGTATTTTTTTTTTTTTTTTTTTGTTTTATTTATTTTATTTTGTTTGTTTATTTAATAACAATAGCATGTAATTCATCAAATTCATAGCTTGTTATTTATGCCTAATTAAACTAAAATTATGTATTTCATTAATCTGTTTTTATTTTGTTTACTTAATGCTTGTGATTTGTATAAATGCTCATACAGGCTGTTCCAAGCTGGCTCGGGTCCTAAATGTCATTAATACATTCACATTATAAATACAATTGTATAGACATTTTGATGTATAGTAAGTATTTAACCCAGTGGGCACGGTACGTTTTTAAAACGTTTTTTAGACGTTTTTATAAGGTTTAAACTAATAAAAACGTTCAAAGAACAATTTAAAAACGTACTGTGCCCACTGGGAAGGCGGTCCCAAAATCATTGGGGTCTTGGAATCAAATATCCTGTTGTCCGGGCGGCCCTTCTCTGATATTGTTTTGCTCCATTATTATTTAAATGATATGATGTTTAAAAATAAACATCGAATATAAACTATTTTATTTATTTTATCAAATCTTATTTCAAAATATAAATTATTTCCATAAGTCGATTACATTGACTTTTAGTCGATTTCAAAGATGTATAAGTCAATTTTATTCGACTTTCGAAGGTTTATTAGTCAATTTAGTCGGCGGTCGAGTTATTTAAAAGTCGTAACAACACTAGCTATGAATTAGAAAAAACTTTAAGAGAGTAAACAAAAGCATTAAACTAATCGACTTGTTAATTACTAATCGACTAGTTAATTAACTAGTCGACTTTTAATCGATTTAGTCGAAGACAATAACAACACTAGTTGAAACAATGAATACAACCCAAAGTTGCAAATGCAAAGTTATATAACTTAAATAAAATACTTTGTGAACCTTTAAAAATTAAAGTCCAAGCTCTTTAAATATCACACCCCATAATCGTATTTTAGACTTTGCGTATTTTTGAGTTATTATTTTATATATTTTTTATATATATATATATATATATATATATATATATATATATATATATATATATATATATAAATAGAGAGAAAGAGACTACGAATCAATCAGAAATGGGTATTGTGGTTTATCCTCCTCCGGCTAATTATCATGCAAAGGCTACTTACCCGGGCCAGCGAAGACAAGTTCAGCTCATTAAAGAGCATCATCACCTGCTTCGGTGACCAAGAGTGAGTTTAGGAAAAACGAAGAAAGTTAGAGCGAAAGTCAGAAGAAGTTGAGTTGGAAAGATAGCAGAGAAAAAGCGGACATATAAATTGCACGAGACGTTAGAATGTGCAATTAATACTATAAATTAGGTTACCTAATAAATGTATGAGTATAAACTTAGTCAACATTGCTGATGACGTTTGTTTATACTTGGAATCGATTAAAAATGGCAAGAGCAAATTTACTATCCCATTAATAAGCAAGAGATTAATGAAGAATTTATTTAAGAACTAATGAATCAATTTTACAGATATTAATCATGTTTATTTTGCTTGTGGTTTAATAATTCAGTATTCACGGGATATTTTATTTAAGTTTTCGCACTCACAAAGTTGGGTTGTATACATTGTACCAACGTTGATCTATTTATCTTAAATCAAAGTTGTTAATTTAATTGATTGTGATTAAACTAAATAAATATAAAACATGATAAAAAATGGAATAGTAAAGTGTGTTTGTTTTTTTACTACACATTTTAATGCGTATTTCATATCAAAAGTTATAAATGCTCAAGGTTTCTATCAAGTGGGCATGCGTCGTCACTGGGTAAGAACAAAAAAAAATCACAAAAACTACATTAATTTTTTTAATTTGGTAATTTTGTTATAAAAAGTATCCAGTTACGAAAGCTATTTAGTATATAAAAGTTTGTACTCAAACAATTACTAAATTAACTGTAGCATAGTTTATTTGATTCTTTTTGTTTTTAGAAGGTCAGGGTTCTTTTGACTATAGTATGACCGTGAAAAAAATTTCTGACTACGAGTTCACAAACCAACCATTTATTTAATAAATATGTGAAAATTAAAAAAGTGTTTTAAGGAAAATCTACCATGTTTTCTGTCATGTTTAATTGTTAGTTTTGTGAAAATTTATGAAATGTTTCCTGTTTAAATGTTAACTATAATATTAATTGGTTATAAAAACGTTTCGAAAAAAAAACTTTAAAAAAAAAACATTTTTATTTATTTCAAAAGTTTGTAAGTCTTCAAGAGCTTATTTTTAATTTAAAATAATTTTAAAAATGAATTTAGGTAAAAGCATTCTTTAAATAAAGCATTAATAGTTAAACCTGTAATAAATTTTTTATCTATCTTCGTAAGTCTACTTTCGACACTCCGATAAGACCGCATCAAACTTTCGACTACTACGATACACTACTTTCGACACTCCGATAAGACCGCATCAAAATTGTATAAATACTAAATATAGCAGCATTCATAGGAAATCCTCTTAATACCGTAGGAATTAGTCCATGTATAAATATTTTTGCACCTTCGTTACTATATGACTTGCGCAAACAATCCCAAAATCCAGAAAAATTATTTCCGTGATCAGCTTGAATTCGACTTTTAATAACATCAATAGGAAATACTACTGCCCATGAAAAAGCACCAGCACATCCGCCAGATAAAGCAAGTGGTGATGGTCCAAGGTCTTCATATGGGTGTCCCTCGTTAGAAATAAGACAACAAAAACCTTCAAAGCAGCAAAAATAAGCGGGAAAACCGATTATGTCACGATAAAACGTTGCCCAAAACCCTTTGAATAATCCCTTTAAACCATCTTTTTTCAATATTTTTATGATGCAGTCTTGCAATCCTTTAGTAAAAAAAATTATACACACAAAAACAAGTATAATAAAATATAATGTTAAATATATATACATACATACACACACACACACATATATATATATATATATATATATATATATATATATATATATATATATATATATATATATATATATATATATATATATATATATATATATATGTATATATATATATAAACAATTTTAAAATGTATTCAATAAAAAAGAGTGCTTAATGTTCTAAAAAGAACAGAGCAATTATAAAGTAGTATAAAATCACCATATGTATATATATATATATATATATATATATATATATATATATATATATATATATATATATATATATATATATATATATATATATATATATATATATATATATATATATATATATATGTAAATTATGTTAGTGTATTTTACAAATAGAGTGTTCAATGTTCTTAAAGAACAGAGCAATAATAAATTAGTAAAAGACACTTATCTAACTTTTATCTTCGACTTGAAGTTTCACCATTGCTGGATCATCAGGAAGAGTCCTGTACTCTTCCTGATGATCCAGCAATGGTGAAACTTCAAG